>NW_017670776.1:413458-443999 GCF_001879085.1 Nicotiana attenuata | reverse complement strand
TATATATATATATATATATATAAAGAGTTCATATTCAGATTCCTTCCCGCAGTGAATTGGTATAAAAGAAGTGATCCAGAAAACTTACTAAAACAATTATGGTATGGATTACAAATGGTAATGCCTTATAAAGCTAGAAACCAACAGAGTCTGGAGCATAGTAGTAACAAACAATCATGGGTACAGTTATAAGAGAGGAAACTCACTGGATCACTTCTATAAAAGACCAGCGAGTTTTCTGTTAGAGTGAACCACCTCTTCTTCCATGATGTCCAACCAATTCCTATTGCAAAAGAAATCAGAAACATCTAATTTTATGATAATGAAAAATCTCTCTTTTTTCTTGCTTTCTAATAAAAATATAAAACATTTGTCAATGTTCACATAAACCTAATTATCAAATATACATTTACATGAACCTCGTGACACATATTCTAAGCATAAACATTACAAAGTACTCCCTTAAAATAATGTGATACAAGACTTTAAGTCATATAGAACAAAAGAAAGCATATCTATCTAGAAATACAACTTAATGAAATATAAATACTTTTCTTGTCAATAAAGAAAAAAAAGAGTGGAAATATTAAATCAATAAAAAAGAAGGTTTTATAGTCCAAAGATATTTAATAAGACCGCATGCAGAAAAATAAAATAACAATGATATTTTAGCTAATGAGAAAAGAACTGAGACGCCATCCTCAAAAGTAAAAGAGGAATCTGCATTAAATGATATACAGCTGAACGTATCTGTAGATAAATCAAAATAATATATATCAAAATAAATGATATATATGGCACTGCCATTTCTTGTTGTCAACAAATACATCACTCAAAACTATTACTACAGGAGGGTAGCTTCAAGTATGGCATGGCAGGTTTAAATACAAAGACCTTCTTGTGGAAGATGCTTTCTTTTGGTTCTCAAGGAAGAACAACAGAAACTGAACTTATCATGGTTCCTTTTTCTTTTATTTTTTCACTTTTTGTTGATGAAACTTGACTGAAAGCGTTATTATGGGTCACCATAGTAGGTTGTGTCAAATAAAAAGGTAGCAAGACCATGTTATTTGTGCAGCCAAGAGTAGATCGTGCACCTCACAAGCAATAATACAAAGTGAAGGCTGTAAAGCAAGCAAATTCAGAAGTCCATATATTTAAGACAGAGATCATTAACCCTCAAAATTTTCCTTCTTCATCTATCCCATTTTTACGAACCCATTTAGTTTGCAGCACTGGGTTCAATCCATCTTTTTTCTTAATTTTTTTAACGGCAACGGCCAAATATACCCGTCTACTATGAGAAAAGGTTTAAATATACCCTTCGTTATATTTTGGGTCTAAATATACCCTTCTTGTAATACTATTGGTTCAAATATACCCCTCTTCTATTAAGTTTGTCCAAGGTGGACATCCAATCATACGTGATACTATTGTCACATGGCATACCACCTCAGTGCCCCTAATCCATATATAAAAGACTAAAAGTTGAAATACAATATTTTTCATGGTAGCGGTATGGTGGCAATAGTGGTGGAGAGGAAGAAAATTTTAATGGTGGAGAAAAAATAGAAGGGAGGGAAAAAATGGTTAGAGGCGCTGAGGTGGCAAGCCATGTGGCACTGACAAATGAAGAATATGACTTTTAAATCATAAGCAAAAGCTAGACGCAGGAAGAAGAGAGGAGTGATCAAGACCATTTCCTAAGTTTATGCCAAAATTCAGGATAGAAGTTGGAAGACTGACCTTTTGATGATAAAAATAGAGGGCCACTCTTGTAAACCTGCCAAGAGAATTTTCAGTTCAATAAATTTAACTTCATCAAAAAAAAAAAAAAAATCCAACAAATCCCGTTGTTGTCATCCATACAAGGTATATCAACTATAAATTCTACCAGTGCTTGAATATTAGTAATAAGAACATTATAAAGTGAAGTACAAGCTATTTAGGCTCGATAGAAAAGCAGCAATTCTCCCTATGGTTAATAAATACAGACTTATAAAAGAAATTATCTCTTTCATAAAAAGTAATGCCCGTGACATAATGACAGAACAATAACTTAGAAGATGCACTGATTGCTCTCATTACATTCTTTGTTGTGCAAGAGAGCTACCATCAAATGGACTAGGCTTTATGCAAACACTAGAATAAAAGCTAAGTATATTTTTTGCCGCAAAGAACGAGTATCAAGGACTAATTATGCTTATAATCACTTTGACCCAGAAAATCCAGAACAAGAAAATAGAGTCTTCTCTAGTATATGAACCGTTACGCACAAAGAGTGGAAATGTATTAAGAGTTGTAAACAGAGTTACCTTATTCCCAGAATGCAACTGTGCTTGGTCATTCGCCGCAGGTGGTGCAGGCGGCTGACTACCCACTTCTACCTGAAAACAGAAAAATGTGAGTTAACCCAAATCAAGGAAGAATCATAATATCCATGAAAATTCAAGTTATGAAATATTTA
This sequence comes from Nicotiana attenuata, assembly GCF_001879085.1. Taxonomy (NCBI): domain Eukaryota; kingdom Viridiplantae; phylum Streptophyta; class Magnoliopsida; order Solanales; family Solanaceae; genus Nicotiana; species Nicotiana attenuata. Next base: position 441,532 of record NW_017670776.1, on the reverse strand, counting down.
AAAAATGATTATTACCTGGGGAGCGTCAGCATTTTGAGTAGTCATGGTCTCGGCGTGAATAAGGTTCGCATTCGCTATCAACAACACAAATTATCCTGCATTGGGGACAATCACATTCAAACCCATATTAAACGAAATGGTAAATACGTGATATCAAAATGAAGATAATACTTTTTTTCTGCAGCGATGAACGAGAAATAATACATGTGTACTTTCTTACTTGCTTTGAATTTAAAATATTTAATTTGGCCTTTTCTTTTTGGGTGTGTAAATGAGGGGAAGTGGAAGTGACAACGACGTCGCATTTGGAGGACTTTTTTGGTAACGGAAAACCGAAAGTCAAGCAAAGAAGAAAGGCATTGGAGAAAGACAAACGCCAACTTTAACGGAGCATCCCCGGGGAGACCTTTTCTTATTGTTTTGCTGACACGTCGCCCGTATATGTCTCTTCCTATTTTGCTGTCTGAACATATGCACCTTGTTTTGGAGGCAATCCTTCTCCCGCTCATTTCTTGAAATAGCCCTTTCTTGGGGCTACTTTTTTAATTTTGTTTCTCTTTTAAAAAGATTTTAATAAAATTAGTCTCTCGCCACGTGTTTATTAATTTATACAATATATATTTTATAAATTAATAGTAATATTATTAAATAAAACTTTAGATAATGATATATACATGAAACAATAATTAAGTATAAGCTTTTATGAATCATGAATGTGGATCATTATCCTCTGAACTTATGAAGATGAACAATCAAATTTTTATAAGATAATTTCTTTTACTTATTTTAATATAATAAAGTATAAATATGTATGAAGCGTATTTTGAAGATGATCATCACTTTAATGGAATGTCTACCCTATAATTTATAGAAATTGGACTATATGAAAGGTAACATAGAAAAAGTAATAAAAAGATAATAATGAAGCTAAGAAAGCACAACGTATTTTGCGGTTCTACTTGTGTCGTGTTTTTAATTCTTTTTTGTAGTCATAGCACTTCTCATACAAGTTTCTTTTTAATCCATCACCTATGAAGAGATATTTATGTTGCAACAAAAGAAAATCAACACTGGATCAAAATCAGCGATTGGCGATGAATTCCCTATGCATGTGATTATTAAATTTTATAGTGAGAAGATCAGGTTATATATCCTTTTGTCATAGGAAATAACTATCTCTCTGGTAAATGACATGAAGAGGAAGATTCTAACCGGAAAAATGTTCATGACATTATCACGGTAAAAGGTGAAAAGGAGAAAACTAACTATATACAAAAATAAAGAATTAGAATGGAGATTGGATTACTGGGAGCAGGGGAAGCAGTTAACTACTTTGAGAAGCTTTTTTCTGCAGAAGGAGTTTCTCATCTTCAACACCTACACAATGCATTAATCAGATTGTAACTCAAGCAGATAATGATGTTCTGACAGCATCCATGATAAAGAGAAAATTAAAAGAGCTATTTTTTACATGGATCCCAATAGTGCTCTTGGACCAGATGGATATGGAGGGGCATTCTTTTAAAGCTGATTGGAAATTATAAATTTTGACCTAACTAATATGGTACAGTTATTCTTCGATGGCTCTAGACTTTCTAAGTTTTACAGTAACACATATTTATTTGTAATTCCTAGGGTGAAAAGTCCTTCGTGTTTTTCTGAGTTCAGACAATCAATCTAAGTAATTATTCTAATAAGATTATTCTACGATTATGAGCTCCATATTAGCCCCTATCCTTCCGAAGCTCATCTCTAAAACCAAAGGGAGTTTGTTCATGGAAGGTTGATAACCAAAAAGTTTTGTTAGCTCAAGAGATCATACATGGGATTAAAAGGAAAAGAAGATGAGGGAATGTAGTCCTTAAACTCGACATGTCAAAGCTTATGACAGAATGAATTGAAACTTCTTGCTGGTAACACTGAGGAGATTTGGGTTTGCAGAATAATGGATAGACTTGGTATGAATATCAATAGTTAATATGTGGTATTACATTAAGAAGGGGTTCTTTCACTCTACTGGGGCGGTGAGACAGGGATCCATTATCCCCTTCCTTGTTTATCTTGGGGCCAAAGTGTCACTCCCCAACTTGGGGAGGCGTGGCTGGCACCCGGTGTCGTACTGGCCCGAGCGAACCACTCTGTAAATCATGATCGTTCGATGAAAACTAGAGCATACATAGGCTGACTTGGCTGAACTTATTCTTCTTGTAACTATCATGGGCCAACATGGCCACAACTCATAAGGTATGAATGAAAGTGAGCAAATGCTGTAGCAGCGAACCATCATAATCAGAACATGAATACACACAGGTCGTCAAGGCCTCTGATATACTGTACATAATGAACCTGTGTCTACAAAGCCTCTAAAAGTATATGACATCAAAATATGGTCAGGACAGGACTCTAACCCATAAGTATATATATATATATATATATATATATATATATATATATATATATATATATATATATATATATATATATATATACACAAACACACACAGGATAGTCTGATAACCTCTAGAATCGGCTGCAGTCCTAATGAAATGGAGCTTTGCCAGTCATCAGCTGGATATCAACTCTGTCTATGACATGAGCCTGCCAAACTGGATACCTGAACCTGCAGGCATGAATGCAGTTCCCCGACTATGGGACATTAGTACAAAAAAATGTACTAATTATGTAAGGCAGATAACATATGAATAACTTAATTAAACTGAACTGACATGTATATATGATATACTGAAAGTAATGAAATCTTGGAATCATACTTACCTTATTTTGACTTGTAACACATCTAAGTATTGAACTATCCAACTTACCTTACAAAGGATGTAGACCAAAAAAGGAAGGCTTCGTTGGCCGAGAACATCTAATGTTGTCTGTTGGTCGAGAACATCTAATGTTGTATATACATCTAATTCGTGTCGTTTTATACTTCAACTTGTTCCTATATGCTATATGTACTGGAAACCATTATATTATGGAACTTTATCTATAACATTCTTCTATCCATCATACCTTATATCTGAATACTTACCTCGGACAGATCAAACATCTCTTGGGCTACACTGAAACATAATAGTCGCACTTACGCGTTTCCTAAGAGATTGTCCGTAAGGCTCACTCATAAACATGAATAACCAGTGGCTCGTACGCGTAACATAGTAGAATGTCCGTACGGCTCATAATACTTAGGTTTGGCTATGCGTGCAACTGAGACCGTCCATAACCAACCGTCATTATGCACCTCTGCGTTCATAGACCGTCCATAGGGCTTCACTGTACACCTATGCGTTCATAGACCGTCCGTAGGGATCATGTCTTGTACCATTCATTTCATATCACTCATGCAGACATCATTCAATCATCAACAGATAAATTCGTATTCATAAACATACAAGTTCGTGACTAACTCGTTACAGTAACTAATCCTTATTCCTTAGCCACTTTCTACGTCATCCTTCGTATTCTATATTATTTAGCCATAAAGAACGTTATAACTATTATTAAATCGCACTTCTATCCTTATTTCACATCATGACTCATTTTTGGGGATTACATGATTCTTACTGCTTATAGTTATGTAATATTCATATATATATATATATATATATCCATTCATCAATATGTAACAAGAGTTGCGGGATTTACGCTCTATCAACTTATATTCTTATTGCTAAGCTTATCATATACTGTAGTTGACGACTCCTTAGGTAACATATATCATCACTTAACATCACCCTCATATATAATCAATCTTACTTAACTTGAGAGCAACGTAACTACCTTCGTGGGTCTCTATCAGTTTTGTGAACACAAACGTGTAACTATCGGAAGTCATGGAATTCGTTAGGTCAAATCATTCTTATCTTTATGCAAACTATATATTTTGCTACCTTGTTGAACTATTTGTATATAACTATCCCTCATTATTCAGACACTATATTGCTTCTGATTCGTCAGACCATTCGTACGTAATATTTAATTAACATCTAAATGGCTTGTTACATATAAAATACAAGGACCTTTCGGAAGGCTCTATTTACTCCTTAAGGATACATGAAACTGCGACCAATACAATCCATTCAACATTCGTATGACTATACTCGTGAACGGGCCTTAGTCGTTGGAATAGTACATTTACTAGGGGTGGGTATAAAATTCGAAAAACCGAATTCCGAACTGAACCGAATTAATTTGGTATTTCGGTTTCGGTATTTTTCTATATTTCGGTACAGAAATTTCGGTATTTCGGTGATTCGGTACGGTATACGGTATTGGGTTTTTGATATTTCGGTATACCGAAATACCGAAAAAATTTAGTCCAAGCCCAACTTTATCTTTATTTTTTAGCCCAATAGTTACTTGTCTTATTGATTACATTATTAAATCCAATGTATTCCGTCCTCATATTCTGCAAAATATTTTTTTCTAACATAGATAATTTCTTCCTAAATACTAATTCAAGATAAAAAAGCAACATCTTATTACTCTATTCGAAATTAAAGAAAACTTGTGTAATTATCTAATAAGGTCTAAATCGACATTTTAACTTGCTTTCAGACACAACACATGCTTGATTAACTTACTGAACTTCAACAAAAGGTACATACTATACAGTATACTCATTCCTAAGAAATCAAGATGATATTGCTAATATTCAATTTTGTAAGGCTTTGTAAAATCCTAGACGATTTTACTACCATCCTTGCAACAATGAAGTGAGAGGCTTAACCGTATTATGCTACCACTGAACATAGTCATGTGTTAGCACAATGATCAACATGAATTATATTAGTTAATGGAGTGTGGTTGGAGATAGTGAAGATTTGGTTTAAACCGAAACCGTACTTAACCAAAATAAGAAATACCGAACCGTATCGAAATATTTTGGTACGGTATTTGGTATACACAATTGATAAACCGAATACTGAAATACCGAACCGAAATACCGAATGCCCACCCCTAACATTTACAAAAGAGTTGCCCCCTTGAATTCCTTATAAGGGCAAGGTGACTTAAGGAATCACGCCAAATAAAAGAAAAGAAGACCTTACATACCTCGTAATATCTAGTCCAATCCTCAATATAACATAACCTGCAGCTCCTTTATCTACAAGCAATGAACAATACTATCATCACAATATGAATGCCATAACTTATCGCATTTGAACGACACACTTTATTCTATGATAAAACGGACATCACCTCCCTTGTTTATATGACTTCCCACAAGTTACAACAACCAACAACAGCCCAAACAACATCAACAATACTCATAATAAGCCTTTCAAAATAATTTAACAATCCCAACAAGCGGCAAGCTCGATTTGTGACTAAACAACTATAGTTTTAAATCCCTTCTTCCTTCCAGAATTTATCAATAATAATAACTTCCACATATTCAATTATCTCTACTAATTTACAGCCACAATTCAACTTTAAAACGACCCCATAACAGCCCCAAAAGTTCAACAACTTAAAACTTATTTTTCAGATTACTAAAACACATTCCCGACTTGTCTTTTCTTTCAATCGAGAAACTCAACCAATAGTACATAATTAAGCCTCTTCTCATATAAACCAACCATGAATTCAACTTTAAAAATAAGTTCACAACCAGCAAACAGTGACACAACTACAAACAACATAATACTCTGTAACGACCCGACCGGTCGTTTTGAGAAATTAATCTCTGTTCGGCGGCGTAAGGTCTGGAACAGCTTCATAATATGAGTATCAACTTGAGTGCATGGTTGAATTCAGTTAATGGATGATTCAGAGTCAATTTGGAAGAAGGAATCTGGTTTTGGAAGTTTAAACAGTGAGAATTTGACCGGAATTGGACTTTTGAGTAAACGGCCCCAGAATGGATTTTGGGTGATCTCAATAGCTTTGTATGGTGATTTTGGACTTAGGCGTGCGTCCGGATTCGGATTTGGAGGTCCGTAGGGTAATTTGAGGCGTTTCGGCGAAAGTTGGAAAAGTTGAAGTTTGGAAAGTGGAGAAGTTTGACCCATAGTTGACTTTTGTGATATCGGGGTCGGAATGCGATTTCGAGAGTTGGAGCAGCTCCATTATGTCATTTTGGACTTGTCTGCAAAATTTGGCGTCATTCCGGGTTGATTCGATAGGTTTCGGCACAAGTTTTTGAAGTTGGAAGATTTGGAAGTTCATAGTTCGATTCATGGTGTGATTCGTCGTTTCGGCGTTGTTTGATATGATTTGAGACCTCGAGTGAGTCCGTGTTAGGTTATATGACTTGTTTGTGTGTTTAGACGGGGTCCCGGGGGACTCGGGTGTGTTTCGGATCATTTTGGGCTACTTTGGATGCTGATTATCTCTGGTGTTGTTCTTCACGTTCGCGAGGAGCCTCTCGCGTTTGCAAAGAAGAATTTGGCTTCTGGAAGTTTATTCTTCGCGTTTGTGAAGAGACCCTCGCGTTCGCGAAGAAGGAAATCTCGGTTGCACAGGTCTGACTTCGGAGGCTCATATCTCACAATCTATAAGGAATTTGGAGATGATCCAAAAATAAAAGTTTTAACCCTTTGTGTCTAGTTTTCATAAATGTAAATTAATTGGCATTTAGATTTGTGTACAAAAAGTTATGGTATTTATACTACAGGCTGTCCGGGGAGAGTTCGAAAATCTCTGCTGAACAGGGTTGACTTTGGAAGCTTATATCTAGCAATATATAATTACTCAGGAAATGAGCAACCCTGTGAAACTATAGCCCTTAGTGTCTAGTTTTCAGAACATCAAACCATTTATCATTTGGAGTTGTGTGCAAAAAGTTATGGCCATTATACTAAAGGCTGTCTGGAATGAGTTTAGAAATCGCTGAGGAGGAATTTAGTCATCGCGAACGCGAAGAACATCCCCTGGGCAGGCAGAATATATTCCCAAATCGAGGGTTAGACCATTCTATTCATATCTTGACTTGTGAAGCTCGGTTTTGAGCGATTCTTTGAGGGTTTTTCACACAAATCGATTGGGTAAGTGTTCTTCACCTAGAATCTAACATATTCCATGATTTTATCTTCATTTTCATTATTTAATTTGTGTTTTGGGTTGGGAAAAAGGTTGGTTTTGAAGAAAATTCCTAAAATGAAAAAATCATGATTTGAGGGACCAAATGGTATCGGAATTTGATAAATTTTGTATGGTTGAACTCGTATCGAAATGGGTATTCGGTTTTTGTAAAATTTGTCGGGTTCCGAGGTGCGGGCCCGGGGGTTTCACTTTTGGACGGATTTTTGTATTTTGTTAAAGATTAAGACTTTATGATCCGGAATAGTTTCTTATGTGTTTTATTTGTGCTTTGAAGTTAATTGATTAGATTTGAGCCATCCGGAGGTCTTTTCACCCGAGAAGTACATTTTAGAGTATCGATTTGTCGTCTTTGAGGTAAGTATCTTGCCTAACCTTGTGTGGGGGACTTCCCCTTAGGATTTGAGTCTGTTATGTTGATTGTAGTTCGTGTACGCGAGGTGACGAGTGCGTGCTCGGACTTATTTGTGGAAAAATGGCCTTTTAGGGTTCTTAGGTCCTTATATTCACTGTGTATGAATGTGTACTTGATATGCTTGAGTTTTCCACTTACTAGTTTCACCTCTACATGCTCTAATTGGAATTAATTGCTTATGGTTCATTCTTATTGCCTATTTGACTCTTATTTTGCTTAACTGAAGATTTTTACCTCTTCTATTGTCATGCTATCTTTCATAACTGCTCGTCTTTATTGGAAATCAGTATTAATCTCCCTGTATTATTTAGTCTTAATTGAGGTTATGATTATCTCCGCTACTCATTCCTTAATTAAAATTGTTGTATATTCTTCGTAAATTTCCCACCTTTAAAAGAAGTTTAGATATCCTAATATATTAGTTGACATTTTCCTTATTTGGAATTATTTTGATTCGTGTTAGCTTCCTTGTTGTTATATTACATATTGTGGGATTGTTGCTTCATATTATTTTTCCCTTGTTGAGCTGTTTCGTATTTCATACGCTTAGTATTCTCTATTGTGGTTATTCCTTGTGATGCTAAGTTTTATTTTCTACCGTTCTCCATTTGTGATCGATGTTGATAGTTACTTGGTGTTGATTTAACCTATATGTCTTGTTATATATGTCATTGTGTTGTTGTACTTGGTTGGTGGTGGTTCACAAGATTTTTGCGTGCGGTTTGTTGATATTGTGATGCACGAGGTTTCTGCCATGCGGTTGTTGTTATGGGGTTGCACGAGGTTTCTGCCGTGCTATTCCTACTATTGATATATTGCATATGCGGCGTGACAAGGTGGGGTATGTATATGTATATATATATATATATATATATATATATATATATATATATATATATATATATATATATATATATATATATGCTTACATGTGGGTTGCGCATGTAGCGAGATAAGGTTGGAACATTATGATGTACGTGTGGCAAAAAAAGGCGGGCACTTATTATGTTATTATTTGCACATGTGGCGAGACAAGGTGGGCTATGTTAGGGATTGATTGTGATGATTCGTGATGGGCTGGGGCCATTCTTGTTGTTTGATATTGAGTTGTGGTACGCTTACATGTATGAGCTTTATCTCGTGGAAGTTGTGAGGAAACATCTTACGTGCTGTCCGTTCTTTTCCTTATGCTTATTAGCTGGTAGGAGCTATGTTAAAGCACTTGCACAAGCATACACGTAGTTGAACACTCCTATTGGATGTGAAGTCCTCCTGATTTTGCTGAGTATAGATGCACACCCTCGTTTACTTGTTATATATGTGAGAGTGGCTCTAGTTAGCAAGTGAGTTGTCAGCATGACCATGAGGTGTGATGGGGGCACAAGATGCAAAGTGTTAGATTTCAGGTACTGGGACTCGTGAGTTGTAATTTGTCCAAGATTCGGTACTTTGTGGAAATTGTTGGATAAGACCTGATGTGAACACTGTCGTGGGATCTGAGTTATTGCTTACCTTTACTGTATTGTGAATTTAGGATTTGGGTTTGTGTTTTCGCTCGCTCTTCTATGTCATTATTTTGGTATTTCTGCTATTACTTGCTGTTTTTTCTTCCCTTATTGTGATTGTAGTATTGTTAGCCATTTCGTGTAGTCTTTATATATACATCATGTTCCGTTGTTCCTATATTTGTACAGTTTATTGGACTGGTAGGTGTCTTGACTGTTCCTCGTTACTACTCCACCAAGGTTAGTCTTGATACATACTGGACACCGCTGTGGTGTGTTCATGCTACTCTTCTGCACATTTTTGTTGTGCAGATCCAGGTATCGATCATTAGTAGCTGTTCGGATCATTGGTGAGGAGACTCAAGGTAAACCTGCTGCTGCGTTCGCAGGCTTCGGAGTCACCTTCTTACTTGTATTCAACTGTTTTCACTATTTTCCGAGCAGTTATATTTAGAAGTGGTAGCTAACTCTGTAAAGCTTATGACTTGTACAACCGGGTTTTGGAAATTATAATATTTTTTGAGATTTCTGCTTCAAGACTGTTAAATTTCATTTATTATTGTGGTATTTCAGTATGAGTTAGGCTTACCTAGTCCTAAGACTAGGTGCCATCACGATACCCAAACGGAGGAAAAGTTGGGTAGTGACATACTCTTTCGAAACTCGCAATTTCCAGTCGTTATGATCGAGATACAACTTGTAGAAGTTTAGATAAGAGAAGAGAAGCATAAAATTACCTTGTACTGATTATAACACACGAAACCTAGTCCCTTTAATTCCAAAACCAGTCCCCCAATACAGCTACAAGAAGGAGAAAGAGTAACTAGCAAGCTGTCCGGGCTTTTCGACACTAGAATCACATCGTAACACCCGAAATAACCTAGGGTTTGTGTGGGATTTTTGGGAGGAGTTGCAGGGGTTAATATGATTTTCTTGGACTGAAAGATGGCTGAATGAAATGAGTTGATAAGCCCTTAAAAGTCCCCTCTTGGCCGACTTTGGAGCTTTTAATTGAGGCCTCTCCTTTTGGCAAGTAGGTGATGCACCTACCAGTCTGTGCAGTCTTGCAAAAACGTGAATATATATCTACTCCGATATCGTATTGACAAAGGGTTTAATGAGTTAGAATCTATACTCATAGATCTTCAATTTGGTAGGTGGATCATCCCGTAGTTCCATATATATTGGGAGAAAAGTTCTGATACATTCGACCTAATTTTCAGCACATTATGAGTGTGACTTGTGATGACCTTTGCCAACTTTTGTTCCACAACTCGCTTGACTTCAAAAAGTAACACATGACTATCATACGACTGAAATAACTCATAACATAACCTCCTTATCATGTTAAGCACCCCAATCTCGTTCCAAAAGTACAGGTATAACATTCTCAACTTCTCAACATCCGACAAAACTTATTTTCTTCTAATCGTTTAGCTTATAAGACTTCCAACCATCTTGGTACTTGTTATTCATGATCTTAAATATTTGTAACCTCCAAGTTAACATGATTAACTTACTTTATGTACTTTCAAAGATGATCTCATTTCTGAGCTTACATCAATTGACTTACGACGTACTCTCACGTACGAAAATTTGGGGTGTAACATAAAGGTTCTCTCAAGAATGCTCAATCTACTTCACAGTAAACAAGACATAAAGAATTATCTATTCCAAGACAAGGACCAAAATTCACTCTCCTTACTTATGTTGATGATGTTATTATTTCCTCCGCAAGTACAAATTTGACATTTAGGTTGTTTCTTATATAGCTGAAGAACTAGGAATAATGCTCAGGGCAATTGGTCATCACAGAAAATTTGTTTTATGGTGAATCATACTCTAATGACTATGATATTTAAAGGTGTAACGACCCAACCGGTCAGTTCGAGTATATGCGTTTAGTTCGGCGGTGTGAGGTCATAAATAGCTTTGTATGGTATATTAAGACTTGCGTGCATGGTTAGTTTTGGTCTTCGAGTTGTTTGGAATTGATTTGGAAGAATGATTCTTAAATAGGAAGCTTTAAGTTGGAAGACTTGACCAAATTTGACTTTTGTGTATTTGACCCTGTATCAGAGTTTTGATGGTTCCGGTAGGTCCGGATAGTGATTTTGGACTTGGGCGTATACCCGTATTTTCATTTGGGTGTTTCTATAAGGTTCCGGCTCTATTTGGCGAAAGTTGGCAATTTGAAGGTTTGGAAAGTTGATAGGTTTGACTGAGAGTTGACTTCGATATTATCGGATTTGGATTTTGGTTCCGGGTGTTAGAATAGGTTCATTATGTCATTTAGAACTTGTGTGCAAATTTTGAGCTGATTATGAGTTGTTTAGACGTGTTCGGCGTAAGTTTGGAAATTGGAAATTGGAAATTTGAAATAGTTCATTAAGCTTGATTTGAGGTGCGATTCGTGGTTTTGATGTTGTTATGGGTGATTTGAGGCCTTGAGTAGGTCTGTATTATGTTATGAAACTTGTTGGTATGTTCGAACAGGGCCCCGAGTGAGTTCCGGGGTGATTTTGGATCATTTTCCTCATATTGGCATTGCTAGTTTCTCTGATTTCTGGTGTTGGGCTATTGGTCATCGCGATTGCGTAGGTGTATCACGATTTGTGAAGAGTGTTTTGGGACCACTGGTGGTTTAGTCATCGCAGCCGCGACAGGAGGAGTGTGTTCGCGAAGGTTTGAACGGGTTGTTCTACGTGTTTGCGACAGCGGTACCGCATTCGCATTGAGGAGCTGGGGGCTGGTGGAGTTAACATCGCGTTCGCGAGGTCGTTGCCGCATTCACGTAGGTTTGGCATCATACTGCATCGCGTTCACAAGGTATCTGCTGTGAATGCGAAGAGTATTAATGTGGGCAGTGAAATTTGTGCTTCGTGATCGCTAAGCTGGTCCCGCGATCGTGAAGGGTTTACCTGGGTAGTGTTATAAAGTACTTTTTTTTTAAGGTTTTTGTTATTTTATCACATTTTGAGTTGGGGAGCTCGGATTTGGACGATTAGGAAGGGATATTCACCACATGGATTGGAGTAAGTATTTTTTACTCGAATTTGATTATATTACATGATTCCATCTTCGATTTTGGCATTTAATTAGTGAATCGGAAAGAGAAATTGGAGGGTTTTTGTCTAAACTTTTCTAAAGTGATATTGAGTTTTGAACATCGATCCGGAGTCGGAACTGAATGAAATTAGTATGGTAGTATGGTTGGACTCGTATTCGAACGGGTTATCGAAATTTATGACTTTTGTCAAATTTCGGTGTCACACCCCTACCTTGGGAGGTGCGATCGATACATGAAGCCCGAAGGGCCGTATGAACCGACGTCCATTCTTATCCTTCCTCAATTCTAACGTTTGGGCCAACGAGGCCTCTAAGTAGTGATCCTAGAAATCTAAAACATGGACAACTATTCAACAAAGGAAAACATTGACATTTTACTCACATTCGTGATTGTACCCAAGGAGATTATAGCCCATTGTTTTACATACAACCAAACTCTAGTCTACAAGTGTCACGATCCAAAATTCCAACCCATCGTGATGACGCCTAATACACCAGCTAGGCAAGCCGAAACATAACTATAAAGAACCAAAATAACATTACAGAAATAACATAAGTCTAAAACCTCAATTTAATAAAGTACTGCCAATACAAGGTAAATCCCCCAGAAACTGATAAATACAGGGTCATGAGCTCTATAACGGAATACAAGTCTGAAGCTGAACAATAATAACACTTTCTGAGCTGTAACAACAGTACGTAAGGAAAAGACAAGTCAAAACTGCGACCAAGGATGCAGCTCTACCTCGTCTCTCGAACTCAGTACAACAAGCAAGCCTACTGCTGATAACAAGTCCTCGCACCTGGATTTGCACAATTAAGTGCAGAGTGTAGTATGAGTACAACCAATCTAATGTACTCATAAGCATCGTAATTAGCCTCAGTGAGGTAAAAGAAGCATGAATTATAAATGATACTAGCGATAACCTGTACAATTTCATCATTTAAACAAATATAGAACAATAACGAAATCACGTCATAAAGCACAGGAAGAAACATGCGTGTGAGTATGTGTACAGTTACTCAAATACATTGTTCAATCTATTTTCAGCATACAAAGATGATATGCAGCTAAATCAGGTAATTAACTATGGAAACTGCAAGTAAAGATGAAATGCAAAATCCAAACAAACACTGGCCAGATTTCCTCAACCTTTCCATATCCGTAGCAAACAACTAATCAGTTTTCCTCAATATCTGCGTGTACACCATCAAGAGAGAAACATGAGAGGGTGGCCCTAGGGTGATGGATCTGTATCAACACGCTGCACGGATAACTCACGTGCTGTACGGACAACTCACGTGTTAATAATATAACCCGCATGGACAACTCATGTCCTAATAATATCAATATCTGGATCCACACGGGCAATTCACGTGCTGCACGGAAAACTCACGTACCAATAATATCAACCGAACGGAAAACAAACATGCCAACAATCACAATCCGCCCGGTATGGTCACAGGCTACCAGTCTAGCTCATAACACAGAGAAAACAATTATACGAGAATACATGTACATGATCAATGATTACCAATTTCATACTCCCGTACTGGTATATCTAGCATGTTATAGTGTAGGTGTGTGCAATGTGTTCTATCACAGCTAAAACAAATAATTTCATCATGGAATAGCTGTTTTATCAGTTCCAGCGGGAAAAGTAACTTCAACGAAACCTCAACATGGTACAAATAGCTCACAGAGGGTACACATAGGAGAAACAACTCAATTTGAAACTTAACAATCAATTCAAGGCATGACATAGCCTATACACTACCCTGAGCATGGATAAACAATCCGGCGTTGGCACATGGGCTCAACACCACACATGTGCGCACCCATTGGACGTAGTTATCACAATTAATTCAGACAATTAGTGTCTCAACCAAGTTTCGATAAGATACTTACCTTAAGCAAACTAAATCACTCCGCTAACAAGCCCTTCCCGCATGTATCAACCTCCATAAGGCTTGAATCTAACCAAAATAACGTAATACTATCAAAAAGAGCCATAGAAAGTGATTCCAAAAGAGCTAAAGCTTTAACTCAAGTCAAAAAGTTAACCCAAAAAGTCAGACCCCGGGACCGCACCTTGGAACTCGAAAATCCATAAATTCTGAACACCCATTCAATTACGAGTCCAACCATACCAAAATCATCCAATTCCAACTGCAATTCGACCCTCAAATTCTCAAATTTCATTTTCTAATAACATAGTCCGAAAATTTCCAAATTTTAACTTAGATTCATGAGAAATAGGTGAAATAATCATTGGGTATTCAAATATTAATAGAAAAAAGTGATTAACAGTCACTTACCTCTTCAATCTAGGTGAACACCTCTCCAAATATCGCCCTAGTCCGAACTCCAAAATTCCCAAAATGAAAGAAAGACTCAAAACCTCGATCTTAAATCACTGCCAGTGATTCCACTTCTGCGGACCCAATCAGTGCACCCGCGCTTCTGCTTTTGAGGAAAAAGCTTCGCTTCTGCGAAGTCCATTAAACACCCGACATGCTGCTTCTACGGTCAACCTCACGCTTTTGTGCATGTGCACTTGCGGAAACTATCTGCATCTGCGGTCCTAGCCCCTCAAGTCCAAAATCCGCTTCTGCGAAACTCCCTTCGCAGAAGCGCATTCGCTTATGCGAAAACACTACTCGCACCTACGAAGTTCCTTAGCCAGACCCAAATTCTGCTCCTGCATCCTTCCAGCCGCACCAACAACGTCATACCTACGGCCAAGCCCACCGCAAGTGCGATCACACCAGTAACTTCAAAACTCTTCAGTCATGCTCTATGTCTAAATATAGATACATTAACTATCCGAAACTCACCAAAGGCTCCCGATACCTCAACCAAACATACCAACAAGTCTTAAAACACGATACAAACTTAATCGAAGCCTTAAATCACATCAAACAACATTAAAATCACGAATCCCACCCCAATTCAATCCTAATAAAACTAAAGAATTTCCAACTTCTAAAACCAATACCGAATCATATCAAACCAACCCCGAATGACCTCAAATTTTGCACTCAAGTCATAAATCACACAACGGACCTACTAAAACTTCCGAAACCAAAATTCGAACCCGGTATCAATAAAGTCAACTCTCGATCAAACTTCTCAAACTTCCAAACTTTCAACTTTCTAACTTGTGCCAATTCAAGCTAAAACGACCTACAGACTTCCAAATCAATATCCGGACATACGATTAAGTCCAAAAATTACCATAAAAAGCTATCGGAACCATCAAAACTCTATTGCGGAGTCGTCTACGCAAAAGTCAAACTCCGGTCAACTCTTTCAACTTAAACTTCCAACCTTGGGACTAAGTAATCTGAAACATCCCCGGAACCAAACCAACCCCCCTACCCCCCCCCTCCCAGAAAGTCACATAAACACAAATGAACATAAAAGAAGCGATAAATAGAGGAACGAGGCTACAATACTCAAAACGACTAGTCAGGTGGTCATATTCTCCCCCTCTTAAGTTATATAAATATATTTTGTAAAATAATATTAATATAATTAAATAAAACTTTATATAATGATATATACATGAAATAATAATTAGGTATAAGCTTTTACGAATTATCAATGTGGATCATTATCATCTAAATTTATGAAGATGAACGATCAAATTTTTATAAGATATATGTACTTTTTTTTACTTATTTAAATTTAATAAGGTACAAATACGTATTTTGAAGATGATCATCACTTCAATGGAACGTCTACCCTATCATTTATATAAGTTGGACTATATAAAAGGTGACATAGAAAAAGCACTAAAAATATAATAATGAAGTTAAGAAAGTAGAACTTGATTTTGCCGTTCTACTTGCGTCGTGTTTTAATTCTATTTTGTAGGCATAGCACTTCTCATACAAATTTCTTTTTGATTCATCACTTAGACCGCCCATGAAATCTCTATACCCGTGAAATCTCCATAGTCAAAACTATCATGGTAAACAATCTAATTGGCGATATGAAAATTAAGACATGTCATAAGATATATGAAGAGATATTTATGTTGCAACAAAAGAAAATCATCACACTTGATCAAAATCAGCGATTGGTGACAAATTCTCTGTACATTATGATCACTAAATTTTATAGTGAGAAGATGAGGTTATTTATCCCTTTGTCATTGAAAATATCTATCTTTCTGATAAATGACATGAAGAGGAAGATTCTAACAGGAAATTTTTTTCTGACATTATCAAGGTGAAAGGTGAAAGGTGAAAAAGAGAAAACTAGCTATATACCGATTCAAGAATTTGAATGGCGTCACGACCCGTAATTTCCACCCACGGGATCGTGATGGCGCCTAACATTTCACTTGCTTGGCAAATCAATGTTAGAAATTGTTTTTAGCCATTTTAACAAATCCAATTAAATGATACCAGGAAACTGAATAAAACTGGAATAAAATTGAAATAGAATGAGTAAACCAAAATAACAGCGATATCTAGATACAATCCCAGAATTGGTGTCACAAGTACACGAGCGACTAGAGTAATACATATAATGGCCTGAATAAAAGTATAACTGCCTGAGATGACATAAACAACGAATAATGTAGAAGGGGACTTCAGGGCTACGATCGCTGTGCAGCTGTACCTCAAGTCTCCGTCAAGCAATCAATACAAGCAATCTACTGACCGCCGCTAAGACCAACTCCAAAATATGCACAAGTAGTGCAGAGTGTAGTATGAGTACTATCGACCCCATGTACTCTGTAAGTGCCGAGCCTAACCTCGACGAAGTAGTGACAAGGCTAAGGTGGGTCACTTACAATAACCTGTACGCAGTATAATAATAATAATAATAATAATAATAATAATAATAATAATAATAATAATAATAATAATAATAATAATAACAACAACAACAACAACAACAGGAAGGTACATAGGAAATATCGACAACGCAGTTAACTGATGAAAACAAACTCAATCCTCGGAATCAGTAAATCTAGAAATATCAGTCCTCAGAATCTCATATGAAAAACTAAAAGCTAGCACAATGCAACAATGAGTACAACACACACAATCCGGTGCGGCGCGCAACCCCATCCCACCATACAAACACAATCCTCCCTTATTTAACCATATTAATATAAAGAATAACATGCAAGTTGCGGCGCACAACCCGATACCACCATATAATTAGATTCAATATCATAATCCCCCCTTATTCCACCATATCAAAATAACATATAAAATACGTTGCGTCGTGCAACCCGATCCCACCGTATCAATATCAATCCTCCCTTATTCCACCCATTGCGGCATGCAACCCAATTCATAAACAAAATCAATAAATGTAATCAATCCAACAACTTAATTCATAAGAGTTTCAACGATTAAAGAATATGAAAGCAAAGCAATAAGGAACCCCGTACCAAATCAAGGAATGCTCTAATTAATACAAAGCAACAAGACAAGCCAAACATATGACAGTTAAAGTGTACAATAAGACATTCAAGTCAAGTAGCAATTAGTCATGGAATCACGAAAGAAACAAACATTTCAATACAAGAGTAAATAAATGACAAGTAACAAGTTACATCGTAGAAAGCAATTAAAGCAAGAAATAGTTAGATATGGAATAAGATAATTAATGAAATACGGGAAAGCATGGAAACAATTATCTTGACTGCGCATATACACTCGTCACCTCGCGTATGCGCCGTTACACACGTAATTCACATAACATATAGTTGAAGGGCTCCTAACTCCCGAAAATCAAGGCTAGACCCAACACCTACCTCGCTCCGCAAGCAAATCAAAGCGCAACTGGGGCTTTTTCCTCTAAAATTCGCCTCCAAACCAACAAAATCTAACCAAAATCAACTTAATAACGTCAAACAATGCTCGCAAAATCAATTACAATACCTAAAATTAATTTTTTTACTCTTTTCCCAAAAAGTCAACAAAAGTCAACCCCTGACCCACTTGGTCAAAACCCGAGATCTAGACCAAAACCCGATTACCCATTCACCTCCGAGCCCAATTATGTAATTAGTTTTGAAATCCGACCTCAATTTGAAGTCTAAATCTCAATTTTACAAAACCCCCCAATTCTATCCGAATTCCTAATTTCTACCATAAAATCTTAGATTTAATGTTGAAAGCACTTGGAAAGTAATGTACTAGAAAATAAATAGATTAAAGTTGCTTACGAATAAATCCTCTCAGAAAATCGCTTCTAGAGTTTTTAGGGTTGAGAGTTTATAAGAATGGGCTAAATTTCGTTTTCTCAGCTTTTTGTCCAGGCGTAGATGTCGCAAATGCGAATCCAGCAAATGCGAGAAATCCATCGCAAATGCGAAGGTCTCACATCTCTGCTGCCATCGAAAATGCGATGGTTTTGTTCGCAAATGCGTACCAGCCCACCCCAGCACCCTATCACAAATGCGAAGAAGTTGTTCGCAAATGCGAACCTGACAGAGTTCCTCCTACTATCGCAAATGCGATCTTAAGCTCGCAAATGCGAGAACTGAGACCTGTGCAAAAAAACCAGCAGACTCCTAACTCTATCAAACACTCCGCTACGCGTCCGAAACTCACCCGAGCCCTCGGGGCTCCAACCAAAACATGCACACAAGTGTAATAATATCATACGAACTTGCTCGCGCGATCAAATCACCAAAGTAACATTTTAATTTTGCGAATGAATCCTCAAAACAAATGAACTTTCAAAGTGAAACTCAAGAACACTAGAATCATGTTGAAGTGTCCGAATCATGTCAAATCAATTTCGAATTGCACCAAACTTTGCAGACAAGTTTCAAATAGCAGTGCGAAACTATTTCAAGTTTTAACATCAAAATCCAAACCCGTTAACTATGAAGTCAACTAGCGAACAAAATTTGAAGTTTTTCAACTTTCAAAAATGCTAGCTTTTGGCCAAATGAGTCAAAACAAGTCAGGTACTTCCGAATTCAATTCTGGGCATACGCCCAAGTCCCAAATCATGATACGGACCCACTACGACTATCAAATACTGATCCAGGTCTGTTTTCACAAAATATTGATCGTTGTCAACTCAAGTCATTTTAAAGACAAAATTCACATTTCCTTAGATTTTTCACATATTTTGTTTTGAAATAAGACGCGGACTACGCATGCACATCAAGACACGGTAAACGAAGCTAATCGAGGTCTCGAACACAAAAATGAAGGCTAAAACTAAAAATGAACTATCGGGTCATCACATTCTCCACCTCTAAAACAAACGTTCGTCCTCGAATGGACATAGAAAGGTACCTAAACTGGTGAAAAGGTGTGGATATCTACTCTGTATATCCGACTCAGACTCCAATATGGTTTCCTTGATCGGCTAACCTCTCCACTACACTCAAACTGAAGGATAACTCTTAGACATCAATTACCAGGCCTGCCGGGCTAAAATGGCCACCGTTTTCTCCTCATAAGTCAAATCCTTGTCCAATTAGACTGAGATGAAATCTAACACCTGGGACGGATCGCCGAGATACTTTTGGAGCATGGACACATGGAACACCGGATGGACTGCTGATAAACTAGGTGGCAATGCCAGCCTGTAGGCCACCTCACTCACTTTCTCAAGAATCTCAAAGGGTCCGATATACCTAGGGCTCAACTTGCCCTTCTTTCCGAACCTCATCATCCCCTTCATGGGTGAAACCCGGAGCAGTACCCTCTCTCCAACCATGAATCTATGGTCAGCATAACTCTTCTGCCTAGACTGAGCCGTGCAAACTCGATCCTAAATAATCTTGACCTTGTCCGAGGCATCCTGAACCAAATCTGTACCCAGCAACCAAGCCTCTCCTGGCTCGAACCATCCAACTTGTGAACGGTACCACCTCCCGTATAATTCCTCATAGGGAGCCATCTGAGTGCTCGACCGGTAGCTGTTATTGTAGGCAAACTCCGCAAGCGGAGAGAACTGATCCCAAGAATCCCCGAAATCTATAACGCAAGCGCAAAGCATGTACTCCAATATCTAAATAGTGTGCTTGGACTGTCTGTCCGTCTGGGGGTGAAATACTGTACTTAACTCAACCCTTGTGCCTAACTCACGTTGTAAGACGCTCCAAAAGTGCAAAGTGAACTACGTACCTTGATCAGAAATTTTAGACGCAGGCGCACGATGAAGACGGACGATCTCGCGGATGTTGATCTCAGCTAACCGCTCTGAAGAATAGGTAACTACCATTGGAATGAAATGTGCCGACTTGGTCAACCTGTCCACAATGACCCATATCGCATCGAACTTCTTCTGAGTCCGTGGGAGTCCAACAACAAAATCCATAGTAATATGCTCTCATTTTCACTCAGGAATCTCTAGCCTCTGAAGCAAACCACTAGGCCTCTGATGCTCGTACTTTACTTGCTGAAAATTTAGACACCGAGCTACATATGAAACTATATCCTTCTTCATCCTCCTTTACCAATAATGCTGCCTCAAGTCCTGATACATCTTGGCGGTACCCGGATGAATAGAATACCGAGAACTGTGGGCCTCGTCAAGAATCAACTCATGAAGCCCATCCATATTGGCACACAAATACGACCCTGCATCCACAAAACCCCATCATCTTCAATAGTAACCTGCTTGGCACCACTGTGTCGCACCGTGTCCTTAAGGACAAGCAAATGGGGGTCATCATACTGACGCTCTCTGATGCGCTCATACAAGGAAAACCGAGAGATTGTGCAAGCTAGAACATGACTGGTCTCCGAAACATCTAACCTCATGAACTGATTGGCCAAATCCTGAACATCTGATGCAAGCGGCCTCTCACCAACTAGGATATATGCAAGGCAACCCATACTCAATGCCTTTCTACTCAAGGCATCGGCCACCACATTGGCCTTCCCGAGATGAAACAAAATGGTGATATCATAGTCATTCAACAGCTCCAACCACCCCCTCTACCTCAAGTTGAGATCCTTTTGCTTGAACAAATATTGTAGACTCCGATGATCCGTGAATACCTCACACAACACGCCATAACGATAGTGCCTCCAAATCTTTAGCGCATGAACAATGGCTGCCAACTATAAGTCATGAACATGATAATTCTTCTCATGTACCTTCAACTGTCGCGATGCGTATGCAATCACCCTGCCATCCTGCATCAATACTACACCGAGTATAATATGAGATGCATCACAATACACCGTGTAGGATTCAGAACCCGTGGGCAACACCAACACTGGCGTCATAGTCAAAGCAGTCTTGAACTTCTCAACTAACACTCATTTGACCATATGAATGGGCCACCCTTCTGGGTCAGTCTAGTCAATAGGGCTACTATGGATGAAAAACCCTCCATGAATCGGCGATAATAACCTGCCAAACCCAGGAAACTCCGGATCTCTGTAGTTGAAGTAGGTCTAGACCAGTTCTGAACTGCCTCAATCTTCTTAGGATCCACCTTTATGCCCCCTGCCGATACACCATGCCCCAAAAAGGCAACTGAGTCTGACCAAAACTCACACTTTGGAAACTTGGCATATAACTGACTATCCCTCAGGGTCTGAAGTATGATCCAAAAATGCTGCTCATGCTCCTCTCGACTGCGAGAGTAGATCAAGATATCATAATGAATACGATCACAAATGAATCCAAGTAGGGCTTGAACACTTGGTTCATCAAATCCATAAATGCTACTTAGGCATTTGTCAACCCAAATGAGCTCACTAGGAACTCATAATGCCCATACCAAGTCCAAAAAGCCGTCTTAGGGACATCCGATGCCCTAATCTTCAACTGATGGTAGCCAGACCTCAAATCAATCTTCAAAAACACCTTGGCACCCTGAAGCTAATCAAATAAGTCATCAATCCTCAGCAACGGATACTTGTTCTTGATAGTGACTTTGTTCAACTGCTGATAGTCTATACACATCCTCATCGACCCATCTTTCTTCTTCACGAATAGCACAGGCGCACCCCAGGGCGAGATACTAGGTCTAATGAATCCCTTATCAAGCAAATCTTGCAACTGCTCATTTAATTCCTTCAACTTCGTGCGGGGCCATATGATATGGTGGAATGGAAATGGGTTGAGTGCCCGGAGCCAAATCAATACAGATGTCAATATCCCTGTCGGGTGGAATCCCCAACAGATCTGTAGGAAACACCTCTGTAAACTCACGCATAACTGGTACTGAATCCATGGAAGGAACCTCCGCACTCGAATCACGAACATAGGCCAAATAAGCTAGACATCCTTTCTCGACCATACGTCGAGCCTTCACATAAGAAACAACTCTGCTGGTATAACGTCTAGGAGTCCCTCTCAACTTTAATCGAGGCAACTTCGGCATGGATAAGGTTACCGTCTTGACATGACAGTCCAATATAGCATGATAAGGTGACAACCAATGTATACCGAAGATAACATTGAAGTCTACCATATCAAGAAGTAGGAGATCTATGCTAGTCTTAAGACTGCCAATAATAATCACACACGAGTGAAAGATACAATCTACAACAATAGAATCTCCCACAGGCGTGGACACATACACAGGAGCACTCAAAGAATCACGAGGCACAACCAGATATGAAGCAAAATAGGATGACATGTAGGAATAAGTAGAGCCCGAATCAAATAGCTAAAGCATCTCTATGGCAAACTGGAACAATACCTGTGATAATAACATTATGACTCAGCCTTAGGTCTAGCTAGAAGGCATAAAATTAGGGTTGGGCCCCACCACCCTGACCTACGTCTCTGGGACGACCTCTAGTTGGCTGGCCTTCACTTCTAACGACCTGACCTCCACCTCTAACGGCTTGACCTCCACCTCTTGAGGCCTGACCCCTGTCTTTAGCTGGCTGAGCGGGCGGTGAAGCAACAGGTGCCGAGACTATGGCATGACAACTCTGTTGTGTCATGCCGCCCAATAATCTCGGACAAAACCTCCTGATGTTATTAGTACCTCCACACTCAAAACACCCGTCCTACTGCTATGGCTGCTGATTCTGAAGCTAATCCAAATGGGATAGATAACCATGGTGATAGCTCTAAATCTGACACACACTGATAGGAGCTGTCTGTAGGCTAGATTCCCAAAATGAGGTACATAAGGACCACGACTCCCTGAAGCACTGTGATATGCCTGAAGCGCTGATTAAAATGGCCCGGGGGGATGGCCTCTACCAAAAGTACCCCTTCTAACAGATGAGGCACAACTAAAACTACCAAAATGATGAGGCCTCTTATCAGTATCGGCCCCTCTCCTAAGCACGAACCATCTCGATCCATCTAGCAATATCTACAACCCTGTGAAAAGTAATATCATCCCCAGTCTCCTTGGCCATCTGCAGCTTGATAGTGAAAGTGAGCCCATCAATGAATCTCCTCACTCTCTCCCTCTCAATAGGGAGCAAGATAATGGCATGGAGAGCTAGGTCCAAAATTCGAGTCTCGTACTAGATAAAAGTCATACTACCCTACTGACGACGCTCAAACTGCCTGCGGTAATCCTCACTCAGAGTGACATGGATGAACTTCTCTAGAAATAGTTGCAAAAACTGATCATAGGTAAGCGCAGGCAAACTGGATGGTCCAGTCAACATATAATCTCTCCACCATCTCTTGGTGGAACCAGTCATCTGAAACACTGCAAAATTGAACCCATCGGTCTCAACTATACCCATGTTCCACAGCACCTCGTGGCAGCAGTCTAGATAATCATGTGGATTCTCAATAGGTGCACCACTTAAATGAACAAGAAAGAGCTTGGTAAACTTGTCCAACCTCAACAAAGCCTCGGAAGACATAGCGGGCCTATCACCGGCATGTGCCGCAACAACTGCCTGAACTACCCTAATTGGTGCGGCTGCTGGATAGAGAGCCGCCTGCTCTGATGTGTGAGTAGCGGGAGTCTGTGCTTCTCCCCCAGCCCGAGAGATGGCTGGTGCCATAAAAAATGTACCGGTATGGGCCACACTCTCCATACGGCCCACCAAACGCACTAGAGCATCCTGAAGCACTAGAGTAGCTATAAACCCCTTCGTGACTTGAGCTATTCCAACGGGTACAATTTGAGTTGGAACAACCTCCTCGTGATCAATCTGAGGCTCCACTGCGGGTGCTGCTGCTCGAGCTCTAGGCTGAGCTCTACCTCTGGCTCGGCCTTTGCCCTTGGTAGTAGCTGCCATAGGGGGCTCCGGCTCCTATCCGTCTGTAGATGATGTGCGTCTTCTTGCTATCTGCGAGAGAACAAAAGTAGAATGGTTTAATCATCAATGATAGAATAAAATCGTTTGATAGAGAAGGAAAGAAGTGAAAAAATTTCGTAAACTCCATAGCCTCTAGAATATAAGTATTGTAACCACTTGGTCGGTCGTTTTAAGAATTAACACCCCGATCCCCTATTAACTGCATTCCCCATATTTTTTTCTGCTATTGTGAGTTGCTAGGAGGATTTATTTGGAGTTTCGGAGAGTTTTAGGACACTTAGTCCCTAAATGAGAGTTTAAGTTTTAGAATTTGGACTACAATCAGAACAGTATGAAGACGGCCTCGGAATGGACTTCTGTTGGTTCCGTTAGCTCCGTTGGGTGATTTCGGGTTTAGGAGCGTGTTCAGATTGTGTTTTAGAGGCCCGTAGCTTATTTAGACTTGAATGCCGAAAGTTGAATTTTTGAAGTTTTCCGGTTCGATAGTGAGATTTTGATCTAAGGGTCGGAATGGAATTCCGGAAGTTGGAGTAGCTCTATAGTGTTGAATGTGACGTGCTTGAAAAATTTCAGATAATTCGGACGAGGTTTGATAGAATTTTTGATCGAAAGCGTAATTTGATAGTTTTTGGAGTTCTTAGGCTTGGATCCGATGTTAAATTGGTGTTTTGATGTTGTTTTGAGGTTCCGAAGGTTGGAACAAGTTTGAATGTTATTTTAGGATTGGTTGGCATGTTTGGTTGAGGTCCTGGGGGCCTCGGGTGAGTTTCGGGTGCTTAACGGAAGTTGAATTGGACTTAGGAAGAATTTGAGGTTGCTGAACCTGTCATAACCTCACCTGCGTGTGTGGGACCGCAGGTGCGGCTCCGCAGAAGTGGCTTGGTGATCGCAAGTTTAGGCCAAGGCTCTAGGAACCACAGGTGCAGCTGAGTGACCGCAAATGCGGAGCCGCAGATGCGGCCAAGCGACCGCAGATGCGGACCCAGCCCGTTAAGTGAATTTCGCACCTGCGATGCCTTTTCCGCAGGTGTGGGACCGCATGTGCGCTCCCATGACCGCAGATGCAGTAATCGCTGGGCAAAAATATGAAATTTTGAGGGTTTGAGTTCATAACTTGGAAAATCAAATTTGGAGCTCGGGGTAGGGCGATTCTGTGGGGTTATTGAAGAGAAGATCATTGGGTAACAATTCCTTGTCCCTTTCTAGTTGTATTCCATTAATCTATTGTTAGTTTTATCATTTAATTTCGGATTTGGGGTGAGAAATTGGGGAAAACTTTGGAATAGTTCTTAGGCCTAAGGTTCGAGTTTTGATTGGGGATTTGACATCGGATTTGGATAATTTTGGTATGTATGAACTCATGAGAGTGGGAGGATTCTAAATTTGTAAATTTCACCCGATTCCAAGACGTGGGCCCGGGGGCGTTTTGGTCATTTTTCCTAATTTCACGTATTAGCTTAAAATTTAATTAGTGGAATCAGTTACTTGAAGTTATATTACATTATGCAATTGAATTGAATATATTTGGCCATTTGGAGTCGAGTACTCATGGGAAGAGCGTGGTTTCAGGTTGATTTTGAGCCGGTTCGAGGTAAGTGGCTTGCCTAACCTTGTGTGGGGGAAACTCCCCTTAGGATTTGGTATTGTTGATATTTGAAATGCCTTGTACGTGAGGTGACGAGTGCATACTTGTGCTAATTGTTGAAAATCCTATTTTTATTAAGTAACTCTAATTGTGTTTCCTTTCCTGCTTATACTATTTGCAATTTAAGCCTGCTATTAGCTTAGGGAAGCATGTCTAATTGCCTTAATTGCTTTATTTTTCCAAACTGCCTTATTTGGATTATGTGTGGCATGCTAGGTTAGAAATACCTGTTTTTACCTTGGTATGAAATTTGAGCCGAATTGAGTATTCTTCGTGTTGCTGCTGTGTGTTTACTTGGGACTACGGGACGGTATCCCGGGAGATCCCCTTGCTTGTTTACTTTGGGACTACTGATTTTTATTCCAGGAGATCCCCTGCACCTATATTGATTTGGACTGTAGTGCGGGATACCGAGAGATCCCCATCACGTATATTGAGGATACTAAGAGATCCTTGCGATACCGAGAGATCCCTAGTACGTTATTGAGGATACTAAGAGATCCTTGGGATACCGAGAGATCCCCAGCATATATATATTGAGGATACTAAGAGATCCTCGGGATATTGAGAGATCCCCAGTACACACATTGAGGATACTAAGAGATCCTCGGGATACTGAGGGATCCCCGATTGTTATCTCTGTGTTGAGCGGTATTCCTTTTGTGATTATTTTGTCTCTGTTATAGTTGTTGTTATTCTTATCATCCTGTGATACTTCTTACTGTTAGCATTTAATTATATTGTCGTATTCTATGTTGTTTTACCTCGTTTTTCAGCTATAATCAGTAGGGCCCTGACCTTCCTCGTCACTACCTGACCGAGGTTAGGCTTGGCACTTACTGAGTACCGTTGTGGTGTACTCATGCCCTTCCTGCACATGTTTTACATGTGCAGATCCAGGTTCTTCGACTCAGCCCTACTCTTTTTGAGGCGGGGTGATCCATCAGAGACTTCGAGGTATGTCTGCCGCGTCCGCAGATCGAGGAGTCCCTTTCCATTCACTCTCATAGCATTAGCCCTTCTGTATTTACTTTTGCTTAGACACTCTGGAGTTAGAACACTGTAGTTATTCCACAGCTTGTGATTTCATGAGATTCCGGGTTTTGAGAAATGTAGTTTCAGTTTGAGGAGTTTGTATTGTATATGACGAGCGGCATCTTAAATGTTTCATTATGTTATTCCGCAGTTTTTGGCTAGCTTTATTTTGTTGTTTATTTTTCGGCAATTTGTTAGGCTTACCTAGTCGTAGAGACTAGGTGCCGTCACGATAGTTCACGGAGGGCGAACTGGGGTCGTGACAAGTTGGTATCAGAGCTCTAGGTTCATAGGAGTCATGAATCACAAGCCGGTTTATTAGAGTCTCGCGGATCGGTACGGAGACGTCTGTACTTATCTGCGAGAGGCTATGTAACTGTTAGGAAAAAAATTCCACTTCATTTGATTTCCTTGTCGTGCGAGATTTTGATATCACTATTTTAAACTTCAGTCTTCTATTCTCTCACAGATGGCGAGGACAAGTGATACCCGAGATGATCAGGCACCCGCACCCCCTCCCGTCAGAGGCCGGGGCCGGGGTAGAGGCCGAGGACGCGCACGTGGTGCAGCTAGAGCATCCGCGCGAGCTGCCACCGAGGTGCCACTAGCAGTTCCAGCCGGAATCCAGACACCCGATACGCCTACTGCTACTACTACTCCAACACTCCAGGAGACTCTGCGTAGTTTATGACTATGTACACCACTCTAGCTCAGGCAGGGTTGCTTTCCCTTGCTGCAGCTACATCCCAGGCCGGGGGAGGAGCACAGACTCCCGCCGCCCGCACTCCTGAGCAGCGAGTGCGTGTTGATCAGGTCCCAGAGATTATTCCTGTACAGCCGGTAGCCCCAGCTCAGCCCGAGGAGAGGGCAGTAGCTTCAGAGGAGGAGAAGAAGAGGCTTGAGAGGTTCAAGAAGTATCAACCTCCTACATTCAGTGGACTAGCCTCAGGTGATGCTCTTGGATTTCTAGAGGAGTGCTACCGCATCCTCCATACCATAGGTATATCAGGATCGAGCGGGGTTTCCTTCACTACCTTCCAGCTTCGAGGAGCTGCCTATCAGTGGTGGCATGCTTATGAGTTAGACAGTATGGATGAGGCAGCTTCCCTGACTTGGGCTCAGTTTTCAGATATGTTCACAAGAGAGTATGTTCC
>NW_017670776.1:393689-411243 GCF_001879085.1 Nicotiana attenuata | reverse complement strand
GTCAAGGTGATTCAGGATAGACTCCGTATAGCCCAGTCCAGACAGAAGAGTTACGCGGACCGGAAGGTTTGTGATGTTTCCTATATGGTTGGAGATCTGCTTCGGGTTTCGCCTATGAAGGGCGTTATGAGANTATGGGAAGAAAGGGAAGTTGAGTCCGAGGTTTATTGTCCCTTTTGAGATATTGATGCATGTTGGGGAGGTTGCTTATGAGCTTGCCTTACCTCCCAGCTTGGCAGGAGTTCATCCGGTATTTCATGTTTCGATGCTCCGGAGGTATCACGGTGATCCGTCGCACGTGTTGGATTTTAGTTCAGTCCAGTTGGACAAGGATCTATCTTATGTTGAGGAGCCGGTGGCAATATTGTACAGGCAGGTTCGAAAGCTGAGGTCAAAGAACATTGCATCAGTGAAGGTTTAGTGGCGGGGTCAACCGTTCGAGGAGGCGACTTGGGAGATCGAGCAGGATATGCGCAGCCGTTACCCTCATCTTTTCACTACTTCAGGTATGTTTCTATGCTCGTTCGAGGACGAACAAATGTTTAAGTGTGGGAGGATATAACGACCCGTCCGGTCGTTTTAAGAATTAATGCCCCGATCCCCAATTAACTGCATTCCTCGTGTTTGTTTCTGCTATTGTGAGTTGCCGGGAGGATTTATTTGGAGTTTCGGAGAGTTTTGGCACACTTGTCCCTAAATGAGAGTTTAAATTTTAGAATTTGGATCATAATCGGAACAGTGTGAAGACGGCCTCGGAATGGAATTCCGTTGGTTCCGTTAGCTCCGTTGGGTGATTTTGGGTTTAGTAGCATGTTTGGATTGTGTTTTAGAAGTCCGTAGCTTATTTAGGCTTGAAATGTCGAAAGTTGAATTTTTGAAGTTTTTCGGTTCGATAGTGAGATTTTGTTCTAAGGGTCAGAATGGAATTCTAGAAGTTGGAGTAGCTCTGTAGTGTTGAATGTGATGTTCTTGCAAAATTTCAGGTTATTCGGACGAGGTCTGATAGACTTTTTGATCGAAAGCGTAATTTGAGAGTTTTTGGAGTTCTTAGGCTTGAATCCGATGTTAAATTGGTGTTTTGATGTTGTTTTGAGCGTTCCGAAGGTTGGAACAAGTTTGAATGTTGTTTTAGGATTGGTTGGCATATTTGTTTGAGGTCCCGGGGGCCTCGGGTGAGTTTCGGGTGCTTAACGGAAGTTGAATTGGACTTAGGAAGAATTTGAGCTTGCTGAACCTGTCATAACCGCACCTGCGTGTGTGGGACCGCAGGTGCGGTGCCGCAAAAATGGCTTGGTGATCGCAGAAGCGAGTTTAGGCCAAGGCTCCAGGAACCGCAGGTGCGGCTGGGTGACCGCATATGAGGAGCCGCAGATGCAGCCAAGCGACCGCAGATGCGGACCCAGCCCGTTAAGTGAATTTCGCACATGGGATGCCTTTTTCGCAGGTGCGGTCCCATGACCGCAGATGCGGTAATCGCTGGGCGAAAATATGAAATTTCGAGGGTTTGAGTTCGCTTGGAAAATCAAATTTGGAGCTCGGGGTAGGGCTATTCTGTGGGGGTTTTGAAGAGAAGATCATTGGGTGACAATTCCTTATCCCTTTATAGTTGTATTCCATTAATCTATTGTTCGTTTTATTATTTAATTTCAGATTTGGGGTGAGAAATTGGGGAAAATTTTGGAAAAGTTCTTAGGCCTAAGTTTCGAGTTTTGATTGGGGATTTGACATCGGATTTGGATAATTTCGGTATGTATGAACTCGTGAGAGTGTGAGGATCTGAATTTGTAAATTTCACCGGGCGTTTTGGTTATTTTTCCTAATTTCGCGTATTAGCTTAGAATTTAATTAGTGGAATCAGTTACTTGAAGTTATATTTACATTATGCAATTAAATTGAATATATTTGGGCCATTTGGAGTCGAGTACTCGTTGCAAGAGCATGGTTTCGGGTTGATTTTGAGCCGGTTCAAGGTAAGTGGCTTGCCTAACCTTGTGTGGGGGAAACTCCCCTTAGGATTCGGTATTGTTGATATTTGAAATGCCTTGTATGTGAGGTGACGAGTGCGTACTTGTGCTACTTGTTGAAAATTCTGTTTTCATTAAGTAACTCTAATTGTGTTTCCTTTCCTACTTATACTATTTGCAATTTAAGCCTGCTGTTAACTTAGACAATAGCAAAGATCGTACATTCAACTTTGTTAATTCATTTTCATATCACAAGCCTTGAACCATGGTTAAGTTTTCAAGATTTCATACAGTTACAGTTTAGAAGAACTAGAGTTTAGAACTACTATACAGTACATTGACCCATCCGACATCCGAACATAACCCACACAAACGTCTATGGACCCTCTAAGGATACGAAAGACAAATTATGACAACGCCGGCAACAAGGCCCCGGCTATACCTCAAAAGTGGAAGTCTACAACAAAAGATGTACAACATAACCCCTTGAAGGATAAAGGGGCTCACCAAGACTTTGAGAGGAGGATACTCCACTACGCGCGATCGGCACTGTCCGCTATGGAGCCACCTACATTCATTCAAAAATGTAGCGCCCCCGGCAAAAGGGACGTTAGTACCATGGAATAGTACTAGTATGTATAACTAAACACCATCCTGTTAGAAAGAACAACCATACAAGAGTAAAAAGAAATCATAAGGACTATAAAGCTTCAAACAATCACCACGTTAACAGTATAAAAAGATCACATAGCTTACACATAGTTTTCGTAACTTTAGGTTGGGGCATTCCATATTGTTACATCATCATTCACAATACCACCGCTTTCTTGAGCGGAGTCCAATCACGGCCCGTTCGGCTAAGCCGTCTTACCAAGACGTTACCTTATTTCATTCTCACTTTCTAGTTTTAATTATCAATAATTTACCACCATGTGTGTGTAACATGGCATCCGATCACTACCCGATCGGCTAAGCCGTCTCACCAAGACGTTACCCTTTTCCGTTAATCATCTCACTTCAATTTTTTGTTTCACATGTATTAGTTTATCGGCACTTGGGGCCACAATTACCACATCATACTTGGCACTAGGCCACATTCCATAACTCACGTTTCACATTATTCCCATTTTCAACATTAACCTTGCCATTTAAGATCATAGGCACATACAAAAGCAATTCAAGTTATAAGCATAGAGAAGAACTCATCTAGTTCGGCATATTAAATATAATGTAACCTTGACTTGAAATTTAGGCATTTAGCACATAGATCATGTTCTCCAGACATCCTCAATTTTACAAAGAATAGCACATTAAACACATGGGGAAGCACCTTCCACATACATTTTCACAACATCAATTTATTTGACATAACAAGTACTACATCAATCAAATTTCGGACTTACAACATTTGCACGGACACCATGGAAGCTCAATTTCTAAGAGGAGGGGGTTTTAGCCATACATACCTCAATAGAGCTTTCCTTAAATCCTTACAATAA
Organism: Nicotiana attenuata; assembly: GCF_001879085.1. Taxonomy (NCBI): domain Eukaryota; kingdom Viridiplantae; phylum Streptophyta; class Magnoliopsida; order Solanales; family Solanaceae; genus Nicotiana; species Nicotiana attenuata. Next base: position 407,780 of record NW_017670776.1, on the reverse strand, counting down.
ATTCCGGAATTTCCTAGCAACTTCGATCTATTTTATGAAAATTGCAAGTTGAACCAAGAATTAGAGACATGATTAAGGTTCTAGCTTATTTGAGCATATTAGCAAGCACTAAGTGTGCATTGTGATTTTAGGACCCCTTTTGTGAAGGATTTTCATCATCTTGCACCCCAATTGCTATCTTTTTAGTTCATAACCTCCCCATACCCCATTATCTTTTATGCATGCAAGAAAATTCATTTTATACCCATGAACCCACAAGCTAATTCCTCATTCTAGTGTGAATTTCGAAACCAAAGGTTAGGGCTCAAGTTCTTACCTCTTGGGGTGAAGGCCTAGCAGCTGTACTTGAAATTCTTCAAGGGTTTAGGCAAGGATTGGGTGGCGACTTGATGAAGATCACTCTCTCTCTCTCTCTAGAACTTCCTCTCTCACTCTATTTGCAGTAAAATAACATAAAAGGGGTCTAATGGGGAGTTTCTAATGGGATGGGGTCGAGTTTTAAAAGTTAGAAAATAGGAGCCCCGACACAATCTGCGATAGCATATGCGATCGCATAATGGACATGCGGCCCGCAAAAGGGACCGCAGAAATGGTTTCAAAAACCTGAACAAACTGCCCGGGTATGCGACAAGAATGCGGTCCGCATATCTGTTCTGCGGTCGCATAATGCACCGCAGAACTGCCCCTCGCAAAATTCCAAGGGGATTATGCGATGACTATGCGGCCCGCATATTGATTATGCCATCGCATAATGGGCCGCATAGTTGACCTCAAAATTAACCATCAAACTGTCTGACTCTGCGGCGACTATGCGGTCCGCATAGCTATTATGCGACCGCATAATGGACCGCATAAACGCACTTTTCTGGAAAACATTATTCCTTAACTTTTTAATGCATAGATCAGTCCAAAGGGCGCAAAGAATTTTACAAATTTCTAACACATATACCTAACTTGGCACTACGAGCTTTCGGGTTTTGAGTAGAAATTTTCACGGGGCCTTACAAACAATTAATAAAATCCTACAAAAAATCCTATAAAATGGCAAATAATTGGAAAAAATCTATTTATTTGATTTTATAGGATTATTTTGAATAGGGCAAAAATCACATGCTCACACTACCAAACTCACTATGATCAAGAAAAGGTTATTATTAATTATACAATAGGAAGATTTTGTAAACATTTCCAAATCGATTCATTTGTTACATCATTGGTAAGTTTTCAAAATTATATACACTTTTCAATATGAAGGAACAAGGTTCCTAAACACAACGTAATGCACTGACCCTTCCACACAAACCAACCTCTGTTTTGGGGAATAATAATAAAGCAATGTGAGAAAAGAAAAGAAAAGAAGAGTAGAAGTTAGTTTCAGTGTTTGCACAAATATGAGCACATAGAGCAGTTAGTTCGCGTATTCAAGTAAGCGCGTTTCCTAATGTGCGAGGGACCACTCTTTGCTAGAGGTGGGCCTACATTGCGAATATTTTATAAAAAGTTAGATTTGACACATTTAGATCCGAAGCAAACTTTGGTTTTTCATTAATAGTATTTGGATTGTAATAGGTGGGAACAAGGATTACAACAATGTTTTAAACATCCACAAGATTACATGGGCTCAACATACTTGCCCTTAGAGAAATGAAAGGGTATAGGATAAAAGATACAAGGTAGGAAAAGGGGAAATCAACCAGCTACTAACAACCATCCCCGGAATCATCTCCCATGTCTTCTTCCTCTTCCTATTCCTCTTTTGGATCTTTTTCAAATACTTCTTCTTCTTCGTCATTGTACTCGGGTTCTTCTTCTGGCTCTGTCTCAGACTCTATTTGTATACACTCGATCATCATCCTCTGGAAGTGGAAGCATATGATCAACTGACCCTAGGACCACTTGGAGGAGCATGGAGGTAGTCACAAGGTAGTGAGGCCACTCCTTCTTTGCTTGGTCGGGCCAACTTATCCTCTTCATTGATCCGAACATAATATTCTGGAGTGCACCACGAATTCTATCTCATCGGCATCATAATCAAATCATCCCACTCCTCCTGAAGTTTCCTCACTCTTGGGATCGAGATCTCCATTGTACTCATCTTCATATAGAGTTGTTCTCGTCCAGAGGGTACATCCTAGATTAGACCGAATTGCCTAAGAACTCATATGGATGCATATGGTTGAATGCCTTCAAGTCCTGTTGTCACACCTGCTTTTTCCCGAAAGGGATATAGGGAGTTTTTCCAATTAAAGTGACATTAATCAAAATGGGATTATTTATTTATCTAGAGTCGCCACTTGGGATATTTATGGTGTCCCAAGTCACCGGTTTATTTTTTAAAATCCCAAATCGAGGAAAAGTTGACTTTATTTAAAAGTCCGCGAAACCAGAAAAACTAGGTAAGGAATTCTGTTAACCCGGGAGAAGGTATTAGGCATTCCCGGGTTCCGTGGTTCGAGCACGGTCGCTTAACTATTAATAATTGGCCTAATTATCTGATTTATTATATGTTTTAAACCTATTGTACATTTTACCTTTCAACCGCTTTTAATTATTTTAAAACAGCTTTTTAGGATTTATGGAATTAATTCTTGAACAAGTTACGCTTGTCGTACACTTGCCGTTTTGGAACACATTGCAAATCACGCTACATGAAATGCACCCGCGATTTGCGACATATCTATTTTATTATTATTCACAGTTTTTATGGTCGGGTCACATGAAATGCACACCCGAATTTGGAAATTATGAATCATAACTATGTCACGGGAACCGTACCCATAGTCACGATGATTCATTAATCGCGCCTAAAGCAAAACTGCGTTATTCAGATTTTCCTAAACTAATTTGATTGCTATAAAAGTTTACAGCAGCGTATAAGGATAAAAATTCAACTACTTTGGGGTAATTTAACATTAATGGTTATGGGCTTAAAAACATGAGAGAATGGCCCATATGATCATTTCGTAGGAACTTGCCCAGTCACGGCTCTCAATTAACTGGGCTTGTTGTTGTTCTGTACCCAACAATAAAAGGAAAATCGCCCAGCACACATTGTTCAAGCCCAGTTTTGGTTCACAAAAAAGTAAAATCAGAAAATTATTTGATTCAAGTTTTAAAATTAACCATACTAATACTACGATTTCTAACACTCTGATTAGAATTTGAATTATTTTAAGTTTCAGAAAAATAAGCTCATAGCTGGGGTCAAGCTATTGGGCGTAGTACCCAGGCCCAGCTGCCTAGGACCAGACTTGTCCAAGTAATTCCCCGTTTGGGCCAAGTTACAAGTCTGGCCCATCTCATATGGCCTCCCATTTAAACTATTCTGAGAGAACATGCTAAATTTATAACAAAGGCTACTTGAACATAAACTTTACTAAGATACTTTAAACCACAACTATCAACCACAACAATCAACTTTAAAAATTATTACAATCTACTCCATACTAATTTTGTACAAAAATCAGTTTGCTAGTGAACAGCCCGTAGATTTAAATTACAACACATCTTAGATACAGCTAAAGAAAACTTTTTCAAATAATGTTTAACATGGTTTTGAGCTTTTCATTTGTTGCAAACCCTTCAGTAAGCTTCAGATTGCAAAAACCAGCTACAAAACTATCTTTGCAAGTGAACATTTGGTTCCAGCTCCCAAATAGTTCTGAGATTTTCCTCTCTTGTTACAACTCACATACAATCAGGAAAAAAAATGAAAGTCTCATTACAAAGGAAATCCATTTAGCACCACATGACAACAAGATAGTAAGCAATAGCTAGTATTAACGAAATGATCAACTCAGTATAACTCATGAGGCATGATTCTCACACAAAATATGGCAAAAGTCATTTTTACAAGAAAGCAACTGGTCTGGAATTTGAGAGGAGCACCATTCATTGAACAAAACAAAAATGAACTTGAAACAAGTGTAGAAAACTATAGGCAGAAGCAGCCGACATATTTCTAATCAAACACCATATCTCATTTATGAATCATGAAGGATTTTAGATAAAGGAACTACATACCTATAACAGCAAGAATCAAAGTGAGACAAAATGAACCTCTAATTGAAACTATGAAGGAGGCAACCAGCAGGAACAAAACAGCACAGCCAAAATCAACCCAGAACACAAAGAACAGCTGACTTGAACTTTCCAGAATCAGAAATAAACAGCACTAGAGTGAACCAACATAGAAACTCTAGCCCAAAACTGATTTTAGAATAAGAAAATTGCAGGAAGCCTTTCTTTTTCTTCTTCTGTATATTTAGAATTTTTTTTTAGGTGAAAATAGGCTAATAAGTCTCTGTCCAGAATGAGGGAATAATTGTTCCTTTTATAGGGTATACCAAAACAGCAAAAGAAAAGCATATTCTACCCTAAATTCCCTAAATGTCAGATAGTACAACATCTTTTAACAGTTGTCCGTCCTTTTTCAGCAAAATTCAGGGACAGCTGTCCAATACTAGACTTTCCTGATATTTTCCCTCTTGTAAATTTCCAATTTTACCCTTTTAAGTTCAGCTTATTGCAATTCTAACCAATCTGATCAAAATTTAATTTCAAAATCCCCTTAGGACCTTCTAGAACCAGCTAGGTGATTCTAGCATTAAAGTTCCTAAACTTGTTTTCAATTGTACCCCCTTAAAAGCTTTGGGTACTATCTTCCATTTCTGAAATTAGTTTTAAACTTAAAGGCATCTAGGGTTTAATCCAAACAATCTAAAGTAATTAGTGAATTAAAAGGTTCATCTAATTAACCTCAAACAAAAATTGAATTTAAACAACTAACACATCAAAATAGTAACTAAACAAGAACTAGAATGAAGATGCAAAGAAATCCTAGAAATTAACCTAATTAATTTACAAATGATTGAATCAAACAAACTAACAACTAAACTGATTTATTCTAACAGTTAATCATGCTTTGAATAATTTTAATTCTAGCCTAACAATAAACTAATTTATTTACGACCTAAATTAACTTATGCAAAATTACGGAATCAGAAACAAAAATAAAGAAACAAAGAAAAGGTTAGAAAAATATGCCAAGAAGGTTCTGGCAAATCGGAACTCCTTCGAAATAGCTCCAAAATATGCTAATCAATCGTTCTTGTCGAGAACGATTGACTAACATAAATTTTGAATTAAACCGAGTCTGGAAAAACCCGACAAAATCAAAAAGGGGAAGTTAGGGTTTCTGGTTTTTCTAAGATCTAAGATTTGAGGAAATTAAAGGGGATTTTTGGGGAATAGGTGGTAGGATAGTGGTGAGGGAAGGTTGAGGGTTATCTTGTGTGAATTTGGGGTTGTTTGGGCGACCTAGAGTTTTGGGTATAACTTTCGGATTTGAAATTGGAGGATTTTGGTGATGATTTGGAAGAAACTAGTGATGGATTAGTGTTTGGGAGAGGCTCAGGATCATGTGTTGTGAATTTGAGGTAGTTTGGAGGTGGTCCGCCGCCGTGGGGCGATTTCCGGTCGGCAGTTCACGGCGGAGCCGGTGGGGGATTACAAGGGCGGCTAGGGTTTTGTTTGAGAGAGTTTGAGACAGAAGTGAGGGGGTTCTCTAGGGTTTTGGGGGGGGGGGGGTTTTCGGAAAGTTTTATAGTTAGGGAGTGGTCAGTTGCGAGCCGTTGGATCAAGATGATCCAGCGGCTGGGATTAGAGAGGGGTAGACGATGTCGTTTTGGGTAAGTGGGGATTTGGACCGGGTATAGAGACGGTTTAGGCCTGGCGGATGTGTTTGTTTTTTGGGCCATATAAAAAGGTTTTGGGCCCAGATTCTGCCATAAACAAACTCCTCTCTCATTTTTCCTTTTTCTTTTGTTTTCCCTTTTCTTTTCTTTAATTTTAAAATTCCTAATTAAATTAATTAAGTCCTAAATTAAATCCTAAATTAATCTAATCTATAAAACCAGACTAATTATCTATTTATAATATTTACAAAATTAGTTAATTCTAAATTAATAAAGAGAAAATTACTAATCTAATATTAAAAGCTAAAAAATATAAAATGAGCAATATTTTTGTGATTTTCATTTTAATAAAGCAATTTATTAACCAATTAATCCTAAAATATGAACACAAAACCTAATATGCAATGCATGAAATTTTTGACATTTTTTGGGGCATTTTTTTCATGATTTTAACAAAATTAAAAGTGCACAAAAATGCAAATAATTTATAAAATCCGATAAAATTGAAAACAATTTGGGAAAAAATCTATTTTATTTAATTTTGTAGGAGTATTTCTAATAGGGAAAAAATCACATTCTCACACCTATTAGCTCTATGAAGTATTTCTGGGGGATCCTTAGAATTGCCCTGCCACTCAACCACAAAAGCTTCCAATTTATCCATTCTCTGCTCAAGTTTGTCCGCATTTCTCTCCATTCTTCCTGTCCGTGCAGGTAGACCCAGTTTCTCATTCTCTCGTTGTGACTCATGATCATATTGCTAACACCCACGGAATAGTCAACTGTGGCCTTTCGTTGAACGAAGTGTTCCATGGCCCATATTTGGAGTAACAGGTTACAGCCTTTGAAGAAATCGTACCCCCGCGAACATGCAGACAGTGCTCTGAGAGTTTCTACCGATATCATATGCACCAAGGTGGCTTGGAGATTACCTTGGCATGTTGCCAAGACCACAGGCAGAAAGTTGATGTTGATTCGTCCGCTCCTCTGTGGGAAAACCAGCAATCCTAGTAGTGCCAAAGAGAAGGCTACGGCGCCGAGACTTTCCCAGGTTTCCTGATCACATTGGAACTCTCCCAAGTACCATTCGTAGCTCTCTCGATGTCCAAACCTGTCAAATAATTGGTCTAGGCTTACCTCTGTCTTTAATATTCCTCAAACTTCGACTACCCGCCAAACCCAAAGCATCGAGAAACCTGTAGCCGGGCATGGTAACCGGTAGTATCGGCTTTCTCCAAGTAAACGACAGCTCTGTGAAGCTGGTAACTTCTTCCAGCATTGGCACTAATTCACAGTCAATGAACTTGAAAACCAATTTGGGTGTATCTTGGAATTCTATCAACAGTCTGGTAAGCACCCTGTCAGCCCAGTTGTTCAGTAAGGCAGTCAATGCTCCTAAGTGCGTCCTGATTTCGTCTCCATCCTCTCAACGAATATTCTTCCACCTATGATTTAGCTTGTGCGGCTCTCCCATGACCATATTGATTTCGGGGATGTTCTTGTTGATTTCCATTTCTGATAAGGGCAGAAACGGATTTAATAAGTGTTTTGCTCCGGATCTTTATTGTCTCATCATGAATGGTTTATTGTTCCACAAAAGTCATATCGTCGGGTGCATGACCCGTTGATATTAGGGTGGCTTTCCTAATTGTGTGTTGATGACAAGGATCGGATCGACTCACCTAAGGTTTATCCAGTATGACCTATGTTTGCTAGAGTAGAGTGTTTCCTAATTTTGGATTTGGACTGAGTAGTGCGAGAAGTTATGTTAGTTGACCTGACAAATCTATTCTTTGAAACTAAAGAATTTTGAAAGAAGGTTCGGGGGGTGTAAAAGACAACAATCGCGTACCATTGTGCGTGATAGTGTACGGCCAAGACTCGATAGGAAAGAGTATGATGACAGTATATATAAAGTGGTAACAGATAGTAGGATAACCGTAATAACATTAAAGCAAGCAGATAAGCACATAATAAACAAGTAAGCAGGTAAGCAAATATTTGCAAATTAAGCACAGTTAAAGCAGTATATAAACAAATGTTCCTAAATTCCAGGTCTAGTCTAAATCTGCTAAGGTCAGAACCTAAGTCATTTCCCCAGCAAAGTCGCCATGTTGTTGCACCTTATTTTGCACGAGTCAAAATAAGATTCAACTAGTGGTGTCCCTGTTGATGATAAAAGAGAGTCGCAACCTAATATTTAAAGGTATACTAGGGTACCTATATGATTGTTAAAATTATTATCCTATTAATCTGCTAAGCAGTGAGATTTGGGCAAAGGTTCTTATTCTTCTAAGGGGAAGGTAATAGGCACCCCCTAGAATCTACCAAAGGTAGCTCCATAGGACTTCGACTAGGTTCGGGAATGTCTATATCTTACTTAGTTAGTTCTTAAAAGTGTATGGCTTACCTTATATTATGCTTTGAAAACTTATCATTTTCTAAAGAGAAGTGGTATATATGTACATTGGAAAAGCGTAAGTTTTATTTAGAAGAAAAGCCTTTGAAAATGTCTATATAATTGAAAGAGTGTTAGAAAAAATGGGTTTATAATACTTACTTATAAATGAGGCTAAGTTCAAAACATTTTGATTTTTCAAAACAAAGTGGCTATTTGTGTAAAGTAAGAGTTGTTGGGGAAGTGGGGTTTAGATATACCTTGAAAGTTGATTTCAAATTTTATATTCAAATTTAAATAAATCGTTTGAAGATCTTTGATTGTGGCAGTGTTTGTTCGATTTGCAGAAATAGCCCGCTTTTGGAAATCATTTCTGGTTTTTTGATTTTCTCCTTGTTTTAGAAAGAGAGACTGTCGACTTTTGCAAATCTCGAATTTAGGACTGAGTTCTTTGAGAACTCGGCAGGCCCAATTTAGACACACATGTAACAAAGAAGGTCATTAGACATTTAGCCCAATACAACACTTATATACAAGTAAAATCAATATAAGCCGAAGACAGAACTATAACATGCATTAATTAGGAATGTAGATAAAATTAATGTAAAGTCAAACAAAGTAAAGCAATTTACAAAGAATCCTTCATTTCCATTTAACACTAAACCTAAAGAGATTAGCAAATGTCAATAATTAAAGGCTCAAGGCAAAATTCATTCATTGCCAATACACCCTTTAGATGCCTGGCACTTCAATGTTCACAAGGGTCTCAAGGACCCCGAGCGAATGTTTGTGTGTAATGATCCTGTCAGTCGATTTGAGTATTGTAGTCCTGTTCCCTCATTTTTTGCTTATTCTATGTTCATTTGTGGTTATGTGACTTGCCAGGGTGGTTGGTTTGGTTCCGGGGATGTTTCAGAATGAATTGGGATGCTTAGTCCCAAGGTTGGAAGCTTAAGTCGAAAGAGTTGACCAGATGTTAATTTATGTGTAAACAACTCTAGAATGGAGTTTTCATTATTACGATAGCTTCGTATGGTGATTTTGGACTTAGGAATATGTATGGATATTGATTTGGAGGTCCGTAGGTCATTTTGGCTTGAATTGACAAAAGTTGGAAAGTTGAAGGTTTGGAGAGTTGAGAAGTTTGACCGAGAGTTGACTTTGTTGATACCGGGCTCGAATTTTGGTTCCGAGAGTTGGAGTAGGTCTGTTGTCATTTATTACTTGTGTGCAAAATTTAAGGTCAATCGGAGTTGGTTTGATAGGCTTCGGCATCGATTGTAGAAATTAAAAATCCATTAGTTTTAATAAGCTTGAATTGGGGTGCGATTTGTGCTTTTGATGTTGTTTGACATGATTTTAGGCTTCGACTAAGTTCGCATGCTGTTTTAGGATGCGTTGGTATGATTCGAATGGGTCCCGAGGCCTCGGGAGTGATTCGGATTGATGTTTGGACTTGAGGAAATGCTGAAGATTTGCAAGTCTGGTGCAATCGCACCTGCGAGGATTTGGTCGCAGGTACGAGACCGCAGAAGTGTCTATCGCAGGTGCGAAAAATGCTGGGGGCTGAGGGAAGCGCGGGTACGAAGGTTAGTCCGCATTTGCAAGCTCGCAGATGCGGGAATCGGAGTGCAGAAGCGAAGTGCAGTATGGTCATGGGTTTCCGCAGAAGCGGACATTGTGGGGCAGGTGCGCGTGCAAAGAAGCTCATATTTGACCACAGGTGTGGAAGTGGAATAGAAGATATGGAGCCGCAGATGCGGCTACTTTTCCGCAGATGCGGTTAAGTGACCGCAGGTGCGAATTGACTAGTAGAAAGATATAATCGAGGGTTTTGAGAATTCTCTCATTTTTGGACTTTGGTAGCTCTGCTTATGGCAATTTTTGAGAGGGGTTTCACTATATTTCAAGAGGTAAGCAACTTTTGATCACTTTTGTCCATTAATATTGAATACTCATTGATTTTCCACCTAGATTGTGTGTTTTTGAGGTGGAATTTGGGGAATTTTGGACTAGGAATTGGAGAGTAAGACTTAGGGATTTGAGGGTTGATTTATGGTTGGAATTGAATGATTTTAATATGGTTGAACTCGTTATCGAATGGGGGTTCGGATTTTGTGAATTTTGTCAGGTTCCGAGGCGTGGGCCCGGGTTGATTTTTTGAATTTGGTTAAAGAACTTAGCTTTATTGTATGGGATCAATTCCTATAGCTTATATTGATTATATTAAGTTGTTTGTGACTAGATTCGAGTCGTTCGAAGGTTGATTCGCGAGGAAAGGGTTTGTTGGAGCATTGAATTGCGCACTTTGAGGTAAATAACACTTCTAAACTTGGTACTGAGGGTATGAACCCATGGAATACGTGTTATATGGTTGGTGTTGAGGTGACACACATGCTAGGTGACGGGCGTGTGGGCGTGCACTGTGGTAATTATAACTCGATTGATTATGTGGTACCGTGTCGTTATTGTCTTGTTTTATCCGTGTAATTCCTACGTGTTAGAGTAATTGAGTTGTGATTCATGTTAGAGACCATGTTTAGGCTATGTGCTTATTCTGTTGGGACCCACTAAGTTTATTTATACTGTTGAGTTATTTACTTAAACTGCAATTATGTACTCAGTCATGTTTATTCATTTGCATCTCATATCTCAGTCTCTGTTATCATTACTGTTACATCATGTTATCATTGTTTGGGCTGAGTGGTATGAGATTTGTTAGCCCATTGTCGACGCCCCCTTTTTCTCGCGAAATCGGGTTTACGACATTTGAGAAGACAACTATATTCCCGTGTGGGAATTGGGTTTTGGAATTGAAGAGTCGCCACCTAATGATTAAGTGCATTAGGACACTGAGAGTTTTTGAGTTTGAAAACCAGAGTTCGGGTAAGGGCTAGAAATTATCTCGAGGGGAAGGTGTTAGGCACCCCTCAAGATCCACTAGTGTGGTTCCCGGCCATGCTATGTTGTGACTTTAATGCAAATGAGTATACAAATAACTTCACACATAAGGGTTACAAATAGATACGTAACAAGCATGTTAGAATCAAGGTCTAGATGATCTACAATTTGTTTGAGGGATGGTCTAAATGCAGAAAATTAATCAAGACATTGAATAAACAAAGAAGAAAAATTTAGGGAAAAAGGAATAATGCAGCAAAATTAAAGAGGGGTTTTGGGTAGTTGAAAAGACAGAATTTTATTGATATTAAACAAAGTCACATAAAGGAAAGGGGGTCATAGGTTTGTAAAACACATGAATCATCCACACAACACCGGTAATCGATCGTACGCATAGTGTTAGCATGTGATCATCATCTCCATGTCTACCCTTCCAACCCCGTTAAGGTATTTAAGCGCGGAATGGTATCGTTACCTATTGCATGCTATTACCTGCCCCACCTATCAGTTCCGGAGGCATTTAGGACTACTAATCCTAAAAGGGAGGGAGCTTGGCTTTTCAGGGGTTTTAAAAGGATAAAATTCTAGGGCGACAAACAAAACACATAAAGTAGTTAATGGGGAAATAAGAACAATTAAAGGCTCAAGTAGGCCTCCTCACTTAAAGAAACGAATTGTTTAGCATGTCTTACACATACTGTTTAGGTCATTAATTAAAATTAGCGTAGGAAGAATTGATTTACCACATATTTCCCAGATAGGGAGTCCAAATTAGTCCTGCTTAGATGTAGTTGTCGAAAACTGACAGCTGATTAATTATCTAACTATTTGTATGTTAAACAGGGCCTATAGGCATGATATCTATTAATCCAGGGACGGAGGAATAACTGATTGCAGAAAAAGGCATTAGTTATAAGCTCTACGAGTGTTAAACAAATTGCCACTGATTTTAAACTTAGGAACGAGTGGCGATTCTGGTTAAGTTGATAGTTTCTATAGGCATGCTTTATAGGTAACTGATTTTGAGTAGAGATCCTATAGGCAGGTTATCTATATGTAATGAATTATTTTAACTCCTATAAGCAGGCTTGCCTAATGACAAATGTATATGCTAAGTGTAGGAAGTCCTATAGGCATATCATCTATACAATATGCAGAGCTTCATTATCGATTTATTGCCATGGTATTATTACAAAGTGCAGAAAAACCTATGGGGATGGTATCTATGTGAAAAATGCAGGCTTTAAAAGTGATAACCCTATGAACATGGTTTCTAGGCGAGATGCAGAATTTTAAAGAGTAAATATCCTATAGACATGGTATCTATGTGAAAATGCAGAGTTTGAAAGTAATGATTCTATGAACATGATTTCTATGTGAGATGCAAAATTTTAAAGGGTAAATATCCTATAGACATGATTTCTATGTGAAAATGCAGAATTTGAAGGCAATGATCCTATGAACATGATTTATATGTGAGATGCAGAATTTTAAAGGGTGAATATCCTATAGACATGATTTCTACCCCTTTGGCATGCATACAGTCCCATCCCCTTTCACTATACCCAGTAGTTATTACAAAGTTATTTACAAAGCTCATTAAAGACCAAGCGAATCAGAAGGAATAATAAAAAATTACATCAGTGATTACATCTACATCTAATCAGCCTAATCCAGACTCAAAGTCTAATAATATGAGATAAACCAACTTCCAGGATCGGATTTTCAAAGCCTTTCTCTTATTTGGGATGTGTCAAAGTTCCAAGGAACTTCAAGAATTCCAGGCAATGCTTACATCCCAAATATCATTGCAGAGTTAAGAATATAGTGCAGTGTGGAAGGGCCAGCCCTCAAATATCCAAGTTCAGAGGGAACTCGAGGTCCCAAAGCAAGGCTCATAGGAGGGGGGCAGAACTTAGAGACTAGGAGTAAGTGCAAGTGCAGTAGAGGGGAAATGGCAAGCTGGTGGTCATGCCAAGCATTTTGGGGTGCTGGCACACCCCTGACCAGCTTGTCAGTTGAACTTGGGGAGTTAAGACCTATTGAAGGTCAGGTTCAGCCTTGGACAGCAATAGGGATGCTTCCAGGCTATACCTTAACTCAGCATACATGGGGGAGTGGGGATATGGGGATTCATAACAAGCAGGACTCAAGAAAGGAGCAGGCAAGGACATACCCAGCAATGGGACATACTGGCACACCCTTTAGCCTACTTAGGGGGGTTAGAACTCAGTTCATGAGCAACAATTCTTGTTGCCATGCCCTGAGTCCCCACTTACAAACATATGGGGCTAAATGGGATGGGGAGCTAGTGTTTACAAGAAAGTAAAGCAAACAGTAGCACATAAACATTTCAGTGTCAAATTCTGCAGAAGGTAGACATAGGCGAAAAGACTGTAAATAAACACATTGGGATGATGCAGGGAATTGAATCAAGACATACCAGTTTTTAAAAAAGATAAGCAAAGAAAGCGGCAATCTTGTGAAAGCCAAAGTGCAGACAAGAAAATTCAGAAAAGGTTGTGAGAATTATAAGCGTGAAGTCTGAAGTGTATTCCGTGTGTTGTGAAAAGAAAAGGCTGGGTATTTATAGTGTGAAAGTCATGAGAAATAAGGTAAGAAAATAATTGAAGTTTGATTTTCAATTAGTCACATAAGACTCCCTTTAGTTAAGGGATTCAAATTCAAACGGGTATAAAACCAACTAAGGAAAGAAATTAATCAAACTCTTTGTGCAAAGCATGCAATTAAGGGTAAATACATAAAAGGTTATTTTAAGGACAAGGTTTTCTGAAAGTACACGGTTGTATAATTAAGGAAAGCGAATCAATTGACAGCCATAAAATCACAAGTCCAAATATTTGGTGTGAAGAAAAAGGTCTTACTCAAGGAAAATTAGTACAATCAATTAAAGCCCCCAAAAAGATTCTGATTCAATTACTAGTTGAAATCTTTTTAAAGAAAGATTCAACACACATATAAAAGCACACAGACATGCCTAAACACGAAGAATTTTGCCATGACCTTGTAAAATCAGTAGAAAGAATCGAATGCGGAGATGGAGAGGCAAGTAGTCAAAAACAGGATTAGTGGCTT
>NW_017670776.1:359297-393664 GCF_001879085.1 Nicotiana attenuata | reverse complement strand
TGGGTCAGGGTTGGGTCGATTTTAGGATTTGGGCCGGTAAAATTGAGTTTAAATTGGGGGTTTAATATGGCTATAATCGAAACGCAATGGGCTATGTATTAAATAGCCAATTTCTCCCCTTTTAATTTGATTAAAATAGTTAAGACGATTTTTTAAAAATAAATTAAAGCACTGAGTTATCTAATAATATATAAATGTTAATTTAAAAATACTGGGAGTAATTTTATAATTGCAAAATGCTATTAATCGCAATATAGGCTATAATTGCAATTTTATGCAATTTTAGCTTAGAAATATCAAATAAATTTATAAAGAAAATATGCAAAAAATTACCTTATTATATTGTGATGTAAATAGGAGGATGGAAACAAATTACTCACCAAAATGATAGTTTTGGGAATAATTATTGGGTTTTGTACTGTTAAAACAAAATAAATAAAATGATTTTTAAAAGCTTTAAAAATTAGAAAAATGTCAAAAATTCTTGGGCATACTTATATATGCATGTACATTCTATTTTAAGAATATTTCGAGTATAAAAATAGATAAGGGAAAAATTGGGTATCAACAGCTGCCCCTCTTTACCCGGGAAGGATGAAAGAGTTGTCGGGTAAAGATATGATGACCAATTTTGACCGAGAGAAACGACTTGCAAAGGTTTTGACCGAGCTCTGGTTCCTGAGCTGCCTACATATCCCTGGTCTTACAGGAATCAGGTCATATGTAGTTCGGGATACATCGGCGGGATATGCCGATGGAGGTTTTGAAAAGGGCGGATGCAATATTTAGGTTGGGAAGGATGGTCAGGGACCGATGGGCTGCGGGAACCGGAGCGAGATCGCTCCTGCTGTAATGGCCGTTGCCAGCTGGTGTACCTGCAGTTGAGCAATACAAACATATCGTGCATAAATTTAAACGTGATGCAAGTTCCCGTTTGGACCATGAATGCTATCTTTGAACGGTTAGGATGACGTCCTCAGACCATGACGTCCTGGGCCATGAAGCGTATAATAAAGGATTCACAGGCTATGAAATGACGTTCTCGGGCTATAATAATGGTGCCTCCGAACCATGATGCCTTTGAATAATGATGTGCAAAAGATAAAAGCGGGGTCCTCAGGCCATGGCATGTCGTTCTCGGGCTATGAAAATAGTGCCTCCGAACAATGATGCCCTTGGACAGTTTGGCGGTATTTCAGCCCATGAAATGCAGGATTTGGCGGTATTTCAGCCGATGTAAAGCATAAATATAAATGGCGATATTTCAGCCGACACAAAGCATAAGTATAAATGGCGATATTTCAGTCGACATGAAGTATAAATACAAATGGCTATATTTCAGCTGACAGAAATTTAAACAAAGATGGTGGTTTTTCAGCCGATACATAGAATTAAATAAAGTTGGCAATTTCTCAGCCGATGCAAAGATTTGAATGCAATTGGCGGTCTTTCAGCCGATATGAGGGATTTATACAAAATTGGCGATGTTTCAGCCATGCAAGATTTAAATAAAGCTGGCGGTATTTCAACCGATGCGAATAAGAGGTGGCGATATTTCAGCCATGCAGGATGGAGACAGTGCTTAGTCTCGGAAGGCAGAAAAGTAGCCTTATGCAATGCAAGGAAATGCAGGATGGAGACAGTGCTTAGTCTCAGAAGGCAGAAAAGTAGCCTTATGCAATGCAAGGAGATGTAGGATGGAGACAGCGCTTAGTCTCGGAAGGCAGAAAAGCAGCCTTATGCAGAAAATGCAGATGGAGGTAGAGCTTAACCTTGGAAGGCAGAAAGGTAGCCTTATGCAATGCAGGAAAATGCAGGTGGAAACAATGCTTAGTCTCAGAAGGCAGAAAGGTAGCCTTGTGCAGAAAATGCAGATGGAGGTAGAGCTTAACCTCGGAAGGCAGAAAGGTAGCCTTATGCAAAATGCAGATAAAGGTGAGTAGTAACGAAAGCTCTTAGCTGATAGATGATAGCTGAGTGGCTGCTGGATGTCATGTGCGGACAACACTTATAAGTGAGCGATGATTCTGAGAGTTGTATTCCTGCAAAATATGAATATGTAACCGTATCTGATGGTTCTATGTTTTGGGGTGCCTGCATTCAAAGAAGGATCGTGAGTTTTGTAAAGGGGGAAGGTTAGTTCGTCTTCCCGTGGACCTTGCTCGTCCTACTCGGCTCTTGTTTTCATTGGGGGGTAGCGTCACTAAACAAAGCAATTTGATAGTAGCCATGCATAACTTTCAAAAATATAATGTAAACACAAATAATAATAAAAACGATTTTCTTTTAGATGAACCGACGACTGCGACGCGGTTCAAGATATTACGACCTCTTTTGCTCCGGAATTTTAAGGGTCCTCCTCAAAATTCTGCCCCAGTTTACTGGGCTGGTGCTTCTGACGGCTGCGCGTTGGTGAATGGCTGAAGATCAACTTCGGAATTTTGAGGGTCCTCCTCAAAATTCTGCCACAGTTTCCAATAGTGGGGGAAATGAAAATTTTATTGAATTGTGACCGAACCCATAGGGCTGCCTACGTATCCCCTCTTAAACGGGAATCAGGTCAGGCGTAGTTCAAATTACATCATAAAGAAAATCATACGTGCTACACATAGTATCGCTTGACTGCATCTAAATTGATCGGCTTTGGCCAAACTTCCCCGTCCATTTCTGCAAGTATGAGGGCTCCTCCTGTTAGAACCCGGTGAACCATGTATGGACCCTGCCAGTTGGGAGAGAATTTTCCTTTGGCTTTATCCTGGTGCGGAAAGATTTTCTTCAATACCAGCTGTCCTGGTGTAAATTGTCTTGGCTTGACTCTTTTGTTGAAAGCTCTGGACATTCTATTCTAATACAATTGACCATGGCAAACTGCATTCATTCTCTTCCCATCTATTAGAGCTAGTTGCTCGTAGCGGCTTTTTACCCATTCTGCGTCATCAAGTTCTGCTTCTTGTATAATCCTCAAGGAGGGAATCTCTACTTCGGCGGGAATGACTGCTTTGTACCATAAACCAACATATAAGGAGTTGCCCCGACATTCTTTAACCCGAACGGCATCATCTAGTAACAATACATCCCCCATGGCGTGATAAAAGCCATTTTCTCAGCGTCTTCCTCATCCATCCATATTTGATGATACCCAGCAAAACAATCGACAAATGACTGCAGCTCGTGCTTGGCGCAGTTGTCAATCAGAATATGTATGTTTGGCAAGGGGAAGTCATCTTTCAGACTGGCCCGGTTGAGGTCCCGGTAGTCGACATAGACTCTGACCTTCTCGTCCTTCTTTGGCACTAGCACAATGTTGGCTAACCATGTTGGGTACTCCACTACCCTGAGGACCTTGGCTTTGACTTGTTTGGTAACTTCTTCCTTGAGTTTCAAACTCATATCTGGCTTGAACTTTCTGAGTTTCTGCTTTACCGGCGGACATGTTGGATCTGTTGGCAGTTTGTGAGCTACAATAGATGTACTAAGACCGATCATATCATCATACGACCAGGCAAATATGTCCTCATATTCTTTTAAGAACTTCATGTACTCTTCCTTTTCTGACGGTGACAGGTGAACACTGATGCTCGTTTCCTTGACATTCTCTGTATTCCCCAGGTTAACGACCTCAGTCTCGTCCAGGTTAGACTTAGGTCTATTCTCAAAGTCCTCGACCTCTTTAACGATCTCTTCTGGTATCTCATCCTCTTCTGAGTCTATATCTGTTTGTTGCGTTACCTCGTCGCGTGTCACACTCGTCGGTTCATCAAGATAAGTAATAGTAATGTTGTGTAAAATAAAATAAATGATAGATAAAAATAATAAGAGCGAGACTTATAAGAAACTGAAATACTTTGATAAATTCCAAAATCGTTTTGAACATCGGAGCTCTTTTCAAAATTTTAAAGATAATATTGAAGGGAAATCAACTAGCAAAAAAGTAAAAGATAATGCATAGTGCTTTGTTCAGCCTTGCTACCCCGAAGCTTTTCGGGCCTTGGTGGTTCTGATGGACCAATTGTTGAGGCGCGCTCCTCGGCTCACAGCTTGTATGGAAGGGCCTTCCTCCCTTTCCTCCTCGAGAATGACATGACAGTCCATATTGTCATCTTCCAAGAATAGGTTCTTCATTGTTGTCAATGTTTCATCTTCCTCTAACCCATATATGATGTCTGCAGGCTGGAAAGTTTTCTCCAGGCGGCGTATTGGGTGCTCCAGCGGGTAGTAAGGGCCGGGCCATAGTGGCGACCAGTTCCTGAATTCTTGCCAAGTATATCCATACCCTAACCCGAAAGTGGTGCCATGTTTCTTCAGTTTGATAGGCTTGGTGATTTCTTGGAGGTTCTTGCCGAGCCCTTTGCCAGGTTCATACCCGCTCCAATTCAGCATACTTTCTATCTTGTTATCCCACCACTTATCTTTGTCCACAGCGTTGACTCGCTCAATTTGGTGGTAGGTTTCTCCTCTAGCTTCCTTCTTCCTTCAATCGCTGGGATGGTTTGGCGACTGTATATGGGGTTACTCCCGTCACCATGAATAATCACCTCTTAGTGATTCTACTCGAATTTCACTGCCTGGTGCAGGGTTGATGCTACAACTCCAGCGGCGTGGATCCAAGGTCGTCCCAGTAATAAGTTGTATGATGCTGGGATGTCTATTACTTGAAAATCAACATCGAACCAAGTTGGTCCCATTTGCAGACATAAACTGATCTCCCCGATAGTGGACCTTTGGGAACCATCAAAAGCTTTGACGTTGATAGCCCCATCCTTGATTTCATGTAGACTCTTCCCCAATGTTCTGAGGGTCACCAATGGACAAATGTTGAGGCTGGACCCTCCATCAATCAAAGTGCTGGTGATGAAATAGTCTTCGCATTGCACAGTGATGTGCAACGCTTTGTTGTGGCCTAAACCTTCAGGGGGAAACTTATCCTCGTGGAAAGTGATCTTATGACTCTCCAATATCTGCCCGACCATGTTTGCCATCTCTCTTCCAGTTATGTTACTGGGTACATATGCCTCACTCAGTATCCTCAACAAGGCATTTTTATGCGTATCGGAGCTTTGCAGCAGAGCTAGGATGGAGATTTGTGCCGGTGTTTTATTTAATTGATCAACAACTGAGTATTCTTTCGCCTGTATATTCCGCCAGAGATCATCGGGCCCAGTTTCAATAGGCCATCCAGAGGCCTCCTTATTTGATTCAACTAAGTGCTCCGGAGTATAAATTCTGCCGGTTCTGGTCATACCCTGTGCTGCAATTGCTTCTCCAGACCTAGTTTTCTCCTTCCTGCTTGCCTCGGCGGTGTAATCCCAAGGAATGGCCTGTGTATGGAATGGCGTTATGGCTGACATTGCTACAGGAATGGGCACCCTTGTTTTGGGGGGTAATACAGCAACTTCAAATGGTACTTTCGGAGACCCAAACTCCACCTCAATTGGCTCTGCGGTTTTTATGGATGACGGTGTTTCAAACTCGAGAGGCACAGACATGTTTACTTCAGCATCCCCAGAGGGCTGGATCTGGACTACGATTGGATTCAGTGTGACTGTTGGTTCCTTGGGCTCGTCACCTTCGGCAATCAATCCAATTGACCCTTTGGGGTCCCAATCATCTTCTACCTCGATCATATGCACGCCTCCACCCTTATGATCAGGCAAGGGATTGTTGCGAACATTAGGAGCAGGCTCCTTCGCCACGATGATTTTGTTGTCAATTAGAGCTTGGATTTTGTCTTTCAAAGATCGGCACTCATCAATGGTATGCCCTTTCATGCCAGAATGGTATGCACATGTTTTGTTTGGATTGACCCATTGGGAAGGATTTTCTGGAGTTATGGCGGGGATTGGGGTGAAGTAATCGGCTTCTTTGAGTCTTTCATATAGCTGGTCGATTGGTTCGGCGATGGCGGTGTATTGCTTGGGAGGTCTACGGTCGAAATTAGGGCGTGGCCTGGGGATGTTTTTACGGGCGGGAGGTGATTGGTAGTGAGAAGGATGAGCATTATAGGCCTGGTAGACGGGTGCGGGTTGGGAATATCTTATGATTGGTAAGCAGGTGATGGAATTTGGTAAGAGGGCGGAGGTGCTTGGTGATTGGGGATAGGTTGGTATATGAGAGGGGGTACCGGGTAAGCTTGGTATTTCACTGGGGACTTGGTTCTCTGTGCAACCATCACGGCAATCACATCCATTTTCTTGGACGTGCCCCCAGATTGTAGGGCTTTGTTGGTAGCCTGTAATGCCTCGAAATTAGTGACCATACCGCTTTTAATGCCTTCCTCGATCCTTTCTCCTAGCTTGATGATGTCGGAGAATTTCTGTCCCTCTATCAGCATTAGCTTCTCATAATACTGTGGATCCTGAGCTTGGACGAAAAATTTGTTCATCTGTTCTTCTTCTAAGGCTGGCCTGACCTTAGCAGCCTCGGATCTCCATCGAGTAGCATACTCGCGGAATGTCTCTGTAGGTTTCTTTTTCAGATTCTGGATGTAGAAGACATCTGGTGCATTTTCTGTATTGAATCTGAACCTTTCCATGAAATCGGACGCCATTCCTACCCAGCTTGTCCACTTCTTGGGATCTTGGCCGATGTACCAAGATAGCGCATCGCCTTTCAAACTTCTCATGAAGAGTTTCATGCGAATCTTTTCATCTCTTCCTATGCCGAATAGCTTATCACAGTATGTCCTTAAGTGGACTCTAGGATCCCCTGAGCCGTCAAATATTTCGAACTTAGGAGGTTTGTACCCCTCGGGAAGTTCGACGTCAGGCTGAATGCAAAGATCCTCATAATTCAACCCCATCAATACCTTTGTTTCCTTCAACACCCTGGACTCGGCTAGTCAGTTTCTTGAGCTCGACAGCCAGGTTTTTGATGAGAGAGTCTTTGTCATTAGACTCCGGTGTATTTGTAATGGGCTGAGTGTATTGTGGTAGGGTTTCCACATAGATGGGAGTGTGGTGGGGATGATCATTTGATGGTTCTGGGATGAGGAGTGGGGTGTTGTTGTGACATGTGTTGCAATTTTGATGAGTAGCGGGTTGTTTCTGCAGCTTCAGGATGTTCTGTGAAGGTATAGGGTGTTGAGCATTGGGAAAGTTGACGTCTAGAGTAGTGAGGGAGAATGACAAGCTCGCCAAGTTCCGGACTTGGTCTAGTTCTTCTTCAAATTTCAGTAGCTTCTGTTCGAGCTGGGCGGCACTTTATTTGGACACCTGAATACCCTGAGGAACCTCTACCCTTTCAGCTGAGTTCTCCTTTCTGATGTTGTTCACGTCCTCCATTTTTGCCTTGTTCTTGCTTTTGATAGGACTTGGAGGAGGAGGAGGTGGAGGGCCCTTAGATCTTGTGGAGTAGGATGATGATGCCAGAGTGCACGAACTAACCTTTGGGGAGGGAATAAAAATAAAAGTAAAAACAAAAAGGTAATAAGTTAGTATGGATTCCAAGAAAAATATTGCAATATTTAAACATGTAGTATAAGAATATGAATCGTGTCCTAAATTGGGTGCCTCGTTGTGCCCGAGGTAGGCCTAGCGACAAGCTAATTTGGAGAACTTATAATGCTAAATGCCTCATTTTATTGATAAAAATAAGACGAATCCCAAAACGACACTAAGATTGCATAAAGTAAAAATGTCACTAATGGCCATTGGCCTTATTACATTTTAAAGCAAAAAGGAAAAAAGACTCCTAACTATTTGGTCCCAGAAGGACCTTCCCCAGATTCGGCATCTTTAGCTCCATCGAACAGCTTCACCAGCTCACGCAACCCCAGTAGTAGATAAGCCCTAGCCAAATGTCCTCCTTCATTTCCCTCGGCGTTTTGGCAATTCTCGATCCTCCGGATGAATTTCCCTTCCAGATCTACCAACCCTCGCTCCAAATGCCCTAGATGCTTGTTGGCGCTGACAGCCATATCATTCCATTCCTTGATCAACTTTTGATTTGCTTCTTGAATTTCCTGATGTTCACTCTCGCACTCCCTGATCCTCTTGCACAACTGGTTGTATTGAACCTGTATTTCAGCCCTCTCGTCGATTACCCTATGACCTCGAACAGACCCGGGCTGTCCTAACCCAGCATGATCCTCTTCTAGCAGACCTGGATAGTATGGGGTGTAACCGGCATGATATCCGTCAGGCTCTATGGAATCCTTTTCCAGGATGATCTTGCTGTTCCACATGTGTTGAGCTTGACATGTGTATGGACTATCGTCGTCTTGGAAATCAGCCATGAAATGACTCATCTTTTCGACCTTTGGTACGACTTGCTTTTTCCCCGCCTGCGTCATGACTTGGAGAGGGACATAGGGATAAGTTCCCCTCAGACCAATGAGTATAAGAAATGGAGCGTCCTGAGAGCGGATGATGAACTCTCCAGTGGGGAACCATTCGAACATCCACTGCACCTTGTCTTCTTTCAAGTTTTCAAACAACTCTACCCATCCTCGAGCATCCCCCGACTGAGCAAACATGTCAGGCATATAGTTCATTCTCTTGGGATGGTGAAAGGCTATATGATCATTCCACGGCCTTTGCGGAAGCTCTTGACGGTATTGACCCCTTTGGAGATGTTCTATAAGCCATAGTTGGAGTAGTAAGTTGCAACCCTCGAAGTGACTGGCCCCTCGTTGACAGTTCTCCAAAGCTCGGTAGATTTCAGCAACAATCATGGGCACTATACTGAAAGGCTGCCCTCTAATCCCTTCCATTAGTGTCTTGGTGACCATGGCTAGTCTGGTATGGATCCTAGCCTTCTTCATAGGAAACACTATCATTCCCAAAAAGCAGAACATAAAGACGAAAACCCTCCTGTGGATATGCCCTAGTGATGTGAGGGCGAATTCATCTGAATAGGTGCGGTAGGACTTGCTATGACCGTACCTCTCGTACAGATAGTCGAAAGAATATAGGAGTCCTTCAAACAAGTCAAATCTGAGTTTCTCTTCAACCCCATCATTTTGAAGAAACCCCTACCCTTGCGGTTTTCTAGCATGAGCAAACCCAGAGTCTCCCAAGGAATACCGGCTAACCCACCTATTTCTTCGAGCAATGGGGTCATTTCAAGGTCCCCAAATCGAAACACTGATCTATCATTGTCCCAGAATAAGGTCGCAGCCTCTATGATTTTGTTGTCAGGCTGGATTTCCAAAAGAGAAGGTAAGTTCCCCAAATACTTGCGGACGAGAGTCCGGTCACTGGAATGAAGGTCCTCCTACCAACTTAGCAACCTTGGGTGAATGTTGGTTACCATGCCGAATCTGGGGATTTCGTGCCTCATTTCTGCAAAATAAAGTGTTAGTCCCTTACCCCACCAGACTCGACTATTTAAATCAATAATTAGCATAATGGCATTTAGTTCTCCAAATAAATGCACAGAACAATGGTGTTGTCCGTTTGGGTTCCAGGGGAACCCAGTGGACTTTGGACAAGGCTATCTTAAAGAGTCATTATGTGGACAACATAACTGACTCGACTAGGTTTGACAGTGATGCATGAGCAATTAAATAGAATAAGGTTTCTATGAGCTGCTAGACCGGTACCCTTGAGCGGACAACTCAACAGGGAAAGGGACGAAACCGTCGACTGCACCGCTGATCGACTGGTTTTACCGCAAATATGCCTTTGCCAAATTTAGGGGGTAATAATATCGGAAGAGCGCAACAACTCATCAAGCGTTGCTATGGTATTTGTTTGGCACGTATGGGATATGATGTTGAAGATGCAATTACAAAAATGAAACAAATTGTCACGTATTTTCACGTTCATAATGATTACAATAATTGCTCGAAAATTACAACAGTATTGGAGGAAAACAGTAAATGAAAGCGGTTAAAGAAAGAAAAAGAAACAAAAAAGCCAAGTCAGTTTCGAAGTAGAAGAGAGATTAAATAAAAGCAATAAAGAAGCAATAAAGTCACGAATAAATGTAATGGTAAAAGCCTAAAAAAATCCCCAGCAGAGTCGCCATGCTATCGACACCCCCTTTTTCTCGCGAAATCGGGTTTACGACAATTGAGAAGACAACTCTATTCCCGTGTGGGAATTGGGTTTTTGGAATTGAAGAGTCGCCACCTAATGATTAAGTGCATTAGGACACTGAGAGTTTTGAGTTTGAAAACAAGAGTTCGAGTAAGGGCTAGAAATTATCTCGAGAGGAAGGTGTTAGGCACCCCTCAAGATCCACTAGTGTGGTTCCCGGCCATGCTATGTTGTGACTTTAATGCAAATAAGTATACAAATAACTTCACACATAACGGTTACAAATAGATACATAACAAGTATGTTGGAATCAAGGTCTAGATGATCTACAACTTGTTTGAGGGAGGGTCTAAATGCAGAAAATTAATCAAGACATCGAATAAACAAAGAAGAAAAATTTAGGGGAAAAAGGAATAATGCAGTAAAATTAAAGAGGGGTTTTGGGTAGTTGAAAAGACAGAATTTTATTGATATTAAACAAAGTCACATAAAGGAAAGGGGGTCCTAGGTTTGTAAAACACATGGATCATCCACACAATACCGGTAATCAATCGTACGCATAGCGTATCATGTGATCATCATCTCCATGTCTACCCTTCCCACCTCGTTAAGGTATTTAAGCGCGGAATGGTATCGTTACCTACTGCATGCTATTACACGTCCCACCTATCAGTCTCGGAGGCGTTTAGGACTACTAATCCTAAAAGGGAGGGAGCTTAGCTTTTTAGGGGTTTTAAAAGGATAAAATTCTAGGGCGACAAACAAAACGCATAAAGCAGTTAATGGGGAAATAAGAACAATTAAAGGCTCAAGTAGGCCTCCTTACTTAAAGAAACGAATTGTTTAGCATGTCTTACACATACTGTTTAGTCCTGCTTAGATGTAGTTGTCGAAAACTGACAGTTGATTAATTATCTAACTATTTGTATGTTAAACAGGGCCTATAGGCATGATATCTATTAATCCAGGGATGGAGGAATAACTGATTGCAGAAAGTCATTAGTTATAAGCTCTACGAGTGTTAAACAAATTGCCACTGATTTTAAACTTAGGAACAAGTGGCGATTCTGATTAAGTTGATAGTTCCTATGGGCATGCTTTCTAGGTTTAACTGATTTTGAGCAGAGATCCTATATGCAGGTCATCTATATGTAATGAGTTATTTTAACTTCTATAAGCAGGCTTGCCTAATGACAAATGTATATGCAAAGTGCAGGAAGTCCTATAGGCATATTATCTATACAATATGCAGAGCTTCATTATCGATTTATTGCCATGGTATTATTACAAAGTGTAGAAAACCTATGGGCATGGTATCTATGTGAAAAATGCAGGCTTTGAAAGAACCCCTATGAACATGGTTTCTAGGCGAGATGCAGAATTTTAAAGAGTAAATATCCTATAGCCATGGTATCTACGTGAAAATGCAGAGTTTGAAAGCAATGATCCTATGAACATGATTTCTATATGAGATGCAGAATTTTAAAGGGTAAATATCCTATAGACATGATTTCTATGTGAAAATGCAGAATTTTAAAGGGTAAATATCCTATAGACATGATTTCTATGTGAAAATGAGAATTTTAAAGGGTAAATATCCTATAGACATGATTTCTATGTGAAAATGCAGAATTTTAAAGAGTAAATATCTTATAGACATGATTTCTACCCCTTTGGCATGCATTCAGTCCCATCCCCTTTCACTATACCCCAGTAGTTATCACAAAGTTATTTACAAAGCTTATTACAGACCAAGCGAATCAGAAGGAATAATAAAATTACATCAGTGATTACATCTACATCTAATCAGCCTAATCCAGACTCAAAGTCTAATAATATGAGATAAACCAACTTCCAGGATCAGATTTTCAAAGCCTTTCTCTTATTTGGGATGTGTCAAAGTTCCAAGGAACTTCAAGAATTCCAGGCAATGCTTACACCCCAAATATCATTGCAAAGTTAAGAACATAGTGCAGTGTGGAAGGGCCAGCCCTCAAATGTCTAAGTTCAGAGGGAACTCAAGGTCCCAAGGCAAGGCTCATAGGAGGGGGGCAGAACTTAGAGACTAGGAGTAAGTGTAAGTGCAATGAAAGGGAATTAGGGGGAGCCAGGGCAGACTGGTGGTCATGCCCAGCAACTGGAATACTGGCACACCCCTGACCAGCCGACCAGCTTAAAAATTAAAGAGTTAGGACCTTTTGAAGGTCAGGTTCAGCCCTGGACAGCAACTTGCATGCTGCCAGGCTATATCTTAACTCAATACACATAAGGGAATGGGGGTATGGGAAATTGAAAGAGGCTAGGATCCAAAGGACCCAGTTTTAATCCATGACAATAACTTTGTATATTGCCATGTCTTAAACTACAGCCCAAGCACATAAAAGGGGGATGGGGATAGGGATTCATTGCAGCAACAGATAGCAAGACGTAAGTATTACTTTAAAGTTGAACTCTACAAAGCAGTAATGTAGGCATGGGCATAAAAGCTTGTAAATAAACACATTGGTGTTGATGCTAGAATCAAAAGTAGGACATACCAGTTTCAGAAAAATAAATGAAAAGCAGAAGCTTTGGTAAGCCAAATTGCGAGCAAGCAATGCAAAAGATCTCAGAAGAGAGTAAAGAGTGCAAGAGAGTTTGTGATTCGAAAATCAGTGAATAAGGATTGTTGAAAGTATAGAAGGGAAGGCCCTTTTTATAGTGCAACAAGTAAGTAAGAAAAGATAAGGAAAATAACCTTGAAAATCAATTTCCCTTCAATTAAGGGATTCTGATTTCCAACGGGTAAAGATAATTAAGGAAAGGGTCAATCAGAATATTTTCCCAAGCAGTACAATAAAGGGTAAATACATAAAAACTATTTAAGGTAAAAGTCTAGTGGTACTTGATTTGTGAAAAACAAGGAAAGGGAATCAGTGAAACAGCCAGTAAAAGAACCAAGTTGAAAGCCTTGTTCGATTGAACCGAGTCAGAAAAGTGGTAATGGAAAGTTTAATTTAGGGGAAAATCAGCAACAATCAAGTAAGCAACATTAAAGGGATTCAGAATCAATTAACAGTTGGCAAAACCTTTGAAAGAGAAGCTCTCACATATAAAACACATAGACATGTCAAGCAAGAAGGATGTCATGCTAATTACGAAAGACTAGCAAGAAAGTTTCAAAATCACAAATGCAGAAAAAGTTCAAATTCAGTTCATAAACTCGGAGTGAGTCTGAGAGTTCAAGGTTTCAAACCAGAACCCCTGTCCAAACACAAAATCAAACTTGCCAAAGAAACCCCCAAATCTTAGGGTTTTTAAACTCGAATTCGACACAAAGATGAGAAGGCAAGCTATTGAAACAGACTCAGAGACCTCTTTCAGAATCTCATGAGAAAACATATAAGCACAATAGCAGGTTCAAGGCAAATAGAACATAGAAACTAATTTGAAGTACAGGGAACAAGTTTCAAGAAAAACTTGGAATTTAAACGAGTTCAGGAGATAAAGGGGTAGTGTAAACTTAAGGAAATAGTCGATGAAACACATCTAGAAAGAACAAAGTCTGGTAAAGGCAAACAAAGGACTAAAACTCAGTAGGAAAACACAGTAAAGGAACACATAAGATAGGCATGTGAGAGCATGATATTGAAACCAGTAGGAGACACAACGGAGCATAACAGAAAACTTCATAATACACGAAATATAAGAACACACGAAAAAGCATGCGAGTTAGAAAAGAGCAAATAAGAACATAGCAGGGATCGATTCACACCAAGAAAAGAAGAAGAAGAAGAGTCAGAAACATTTTCAAGAACCTTTTCCAGAAAACCTAATCGAAAAGAAGTAACTTTTTGAAAGAAAATCGGAGAAAACGTTTAAGAAACTTAAGCAATATTGCAAACATATAACAGATCTAAAAATAATCGGAGAGAACCTCGATAGTTAGGGTTTCAGATGAACCCTAGAATGAGAAAGGCTTCGAAAATGTCCGATCTAAGTCGGATGAGGTCAGAAACAGGCTCAGAAGACCAAGAGCCACCGGAGCAAGGCCGGAGATGGCCGGAATCCTCGAATCGGTGAAGGTCTGAGTGAAGACCCTCGAGGTCTGGCCTCGAACCTTCAAGCAACAGGCATGTAGGAGCCGTAGGAGGTGAGTATAGGCTGTCCATGGCCTGAAAAGCCATGGACTCCGATGAAAACACGGTGGAACAAGGTAGGGGGAGGCTAGGGTTCCGAAGAACCTTGAGAGAATTTGGGGATTCAAGGGCGGCTGAAGGGTGGAAATGAATTAGGGTTGGGGGTAGTCGGTGAATTAAAAAGGAAAGGTTTAATTTGAGCCGTTGATCTTTTAGATCAACGGCTGTGATTAAAGGGGGGATCCGGTTGGGTATTATCAATTGGGTCAGGGTCGGGTCGAATTTAGGATTTGGGCCGGTAAAATTGAGTTTAAATTGGGGGTTTAATATGGCTATAATCGAAACGCAATGGGCTATGTAATAAATAGCCGATTTCTCCCCTTTTAATTTGATTAAAATAGTTAAAACGATTTTTAAAAATAAATTAAAGCACTGAATTAATTAATAATATATAAATGTTAATTTAAAAATACTAGGAGTAATTTTAAATTTGCAAGATGCTATTAATCGCATTATAGGCTACAATTGCAATTTTATGCAATTTTAGCATAGAATATCAAATAGATTTATAAAACAAAATATGCAAAAAATTACCTTAATTATATTGTGATGTAAATAGGAGGATGGAAATAAATTACTCACAAAAATAATAGTTTTGGGAATAATTGTCATGACCCGGATTTGCCACCCGCGGGAGTCGTGATGGCGCCTACTATTAGGAGCTAGGCAAGCCAATTATTTATTATCTCTTTTAGCAAACCCCGACATTAATAAAAAAACGAAACATTTAATTGAAAAGCGGAAGTCTTAAATATAAATAAACTGAAAATAATGCGGAAGTTCAATACAACTCTACCCAAGAACTGGAGTCACAAACTCATGAACGTCTAGAGAATGCTAAATACAATGTCTGAATAAAAACATAGTTTTGTTTGTTCCGGTACAAAGGATAACAAACTAAAGTAAAGATAGAAGAAACTCCGGGCCTGCGGACGTCAGCAAGGCTACCTCGGTGTCTCTGGACTGAAGTCAGCTCCCAAATCTACTATTGATGTCCAAAAGCTGCTCCGGCACCGTGATCTGTGCAAAAAGATGCACAGAGTGTAGCATCAGCACAACCGACCCCATGTGCTGGTAAGTGCCTGGCCTAACCCCGACGAAGTAGTGACGAGGCTAGACCGGACTACCAGACAAACCTGTGCAGTTCAATATATATGTATGCAATATAAAGGTATACAGAAATTAACTAATCAAGGGGGAGGTGGAGCATGTTTTAGGGTTGTAACAGTTCAGGTATAAAATCAATAATTAAGGAATGAAACAGTACAACTACAATATCAACGAAAGTAGGAAATCAACAGTTGCACGGCACCGTCCTTCGTGCTTTTACTCTCATTCTCACCCAAACAAATCATATAAAGTGCACGGCATCACCCTTCGTGCTTTACCTCACAAAATGATGGCACGGAATGATCCTTCGTGCATAAACACTCATATCATGGCAAGGAATGTTCCTTCGTGCATAAGTAATCATATCATGGCACGGAATGTTCCTTCGTGCATTAGTATCATATCATGGCACAGAATGTTCCTTCGTGCATTAGTATTCATATCACAATCGTGCACGGCATCACCCTACGTGCTTTATCACTCGTCCTCACCCAAACAACAATCATAAACTATGGGGCGAGGGAATAAACAAACAAAATAGGAATCCCGGCAAGGGAACAATAACAACAATTTCAATATCCCGGCAAGGGAGAAAAAGTCTACCAAACAGCAAATCATCTCGGCAAGGGAATAACCAATAACTCATTAGCTTTCTTTCATTTCTTACTTCACATCTCACTTTATTACTTGAGCCAATGCTCCCAAGAATTTTATAATCTCAGATACCTTTTCACTTCGTATCACATCCAAGCCAAAACACCACAAAAATCAAATGATTATAATGTTTTTCACATGTTCTTTACAATATATAGAAATCCTCAATTAACATGGAATTCATAACAAATCGTGATAATCACCCTTTAAGGACTCACGGTCATGCTAGACACCAATGTATAGGTACTCGTCACCATGCCTATACATCGTACTCGATCAATTAGCAAATAGCAAACAAGACTCAACTCCTATTCCCTCAAGCTAGGGTTAAACCAAACACTTACCTCAATTTCGACAGCTAAATCCATCCACAACGACCGCCTTCCCTCTCGAATTCAGCTCCAACTCAATCAAATCTATGAAATAACGACTTTACAACATTAATATAAGCTAAACAAATCAAACCCAATGCCTAAATATTGTTTTCTAACCTTTCTTCCCAAAATTCCAAAAATCGATCCCGGGCCCGCTTGGTCAAAACCCGAGGTTTGAACCAATTTCATATCACCCATTCCCCCACGAGCCCGAATATACAATTTGTTTTCAAATCCGACCCCAAAACGAGGTCTAAATCAAAGGAAATTGAAAAGCCCTAATTCTACCCAATTCCCCCAATTTCCACCCTAATCTATGTGATTTAAGCTTAGAAATTCACTAATTAATGAGAGAAAATGAAGGAAATACGTGGGAAATTACTAACCCAAATGGTCTTGAAGAATGGGGGCTTGAATGGACTCCTAGAGCTTGGGGAAGAAGAGAGCTCGTGAGAAATTTGAATGAAACCCGTATGTTTTGATTCTGGAAACTTAAAAATATAACTGGGCATTTTTGTTCTATGCGTTCGTGACAGTGGTGTCGCTTTCGCGATGGGCAACTGGGCAGTGCATCACGTTCGCGATGGGGATGATGCGAACGCGAAGAAGGAAGCTGGGGGGGTCCAGAATTCGTTATATGCGAACGCGTGAAGGACATGCGAACGCGATGAGGAAGACGGTAAAGGTACGCGTTCGCGAGTTGTGGAGTGCGAACGCAAAGAGGAAATTTCTGGGATTCAAAACATGGCTTACGCGATCGCGATGTAAGGGACGCAAACGCGAAGAAGAGGGGGTTCAAGGCTATGCGAACACGAGAGGACATTGCGAACGCGAAGAAGGAATCTCCTGTGTAAAAATTGCAGAAAACATGATATCTTCCTAAGTCCAAAACTACCCCGAACACCTCCGAAAACACTCCTGAGCCCTCGGAACTCCTAACCAAACACACATACTAACTCAACAACATCCTACGAACTTAACTGTGCGATCAAATCACCAAAATAACATCAAAAACAAGGAATCAAACCTCAAAATCATCACTTTTTCATCAAACTTCATAAAATTTCATTTTTTAGATATTTAGGTCCTAAACACGTTGAATGACGTCCGATTTCAACCAAATTTCATAGGAAGCGCTTAAACCACATATAAGACCTGTACCGGGCGCCAGAACCAAAATACGGGCCCGATACCAACACTTTCTAATCCATATTCATTTCAAATTTCCATATAAATTTCAGAAAAACAATTTCTTTTAAAAATTCATTTCTCGGGCTCTAGACCTCGGAATTCGACTCCGGGCATACGCCCGAGTCTCATATTTTTCTACGGACACTCCGGGACCGTCCAATCACGGGTCTGGGTCCGTTTACCCAAAATATTGACCAAAGTCAACTTTAATCATATTAATACCAAAATTCATCATTTTTTTCACACAAAATTCATATTTAAGCTTTCCGGCTACGCGCTCGGATTGCGCACGCAAACCGAGGCAACTAAAAATAAGGTTTTCAAGGCCTCGGAAGCACGGAATGAATGAGAAAACAGGTGATGACCCTTTGGGTCGTCACATTCTCCACCTCTAAAACAATCTTTCGTCCTCGAACGGACAAAAGAAAGAAGTACCTGAGTCGAGAAAAAGATAAGGATAACGGCTCCGCATATCAGACTCAGACTCCCAGGTCGATGCCTCAGGAGGCTGACCTCTTCACTGAACACGCACTGAAGGAAAACTCTTCGACCTCAACTATCGAACCTACCGATCTAGAATAGCCATCGGCTCGTCCTCATAAGACAGATCCTTGTCCAACTGGACAGTGCTGAAATCTAACACGTAGGATGGATCACCGTGATACCTCCGAAGCATGGACACATGAAAAACTGGATGCACGGCTGACAAGCTAGGCGGCAACGCAAGCCTATAAGCCACCTCTCCCACACGGTCGAGAATCTCAAATGGGCCAATGAACCTAGGGCTAAGCTTGCCCTTCTTTCCAAATCTCATCACGCCCTTCATAGGCGACACTCGGAGCAATACTCGCTCACCAACCATGAAAGCCATATCTCGGGCCTTGCGATCTGCATAGCTCTTCTGCCTGGACTGAGCTGTCCGAAGCCTATCTTGAATGATCTTGACCTTGTCCAAGGCCTCCTGAACTAGATTTGTACCCAACAACCGAGCATCTCCCGGCTCAAACCACCCAACCGGAGATCGACACCGCCTACCATACAATGCCTCATAAGGAGCCATCTGAATGCTGGACTGGTAGCTGTTGTTGTAGGCAAACTCCGCTAAAGGCAAGAACTGATCCCACGAACCTCCAAAGTCAATAACACAAGCTCGGAGCATATCCTCCAATATCTGAATAGTCCACTCGGACTGTCCGTCCGTCTGGGGATGGAATGTTGTGCTCAACTCAACCTGGGGGCCCAACTCTCGCTGAACTGCTCTCCAGAAGCGCGATGTAAACTGTGTACCCCAGTCCAAAATGATAGATACCGGCACCCCATGAAGGCGAACAATCTCTCTGATGTAGATCTCAACTAACCTCTCGGATGAATAAGTGGTTGCAACAGGAACAAAATGCACTGACTTGGTCAGCCTATCAACAATGACCCAAATCGCATCAAACTTCTTCCGGGTCAACGGGAGTCCAGTAACAAAATCCATAGTAATCTTCTCCCACTTCCACTCGGGAAGCTCAATCCTCTGAAATAGTCCACCAGGCCTCTGATGCTCGTACTTATCCTGCTGACAGTTCAAACATCGAGCCATATATGCAACAATATCTTTCTTCATTCTGCGCCACCAATAGTGTTGCCTCAGATCCTGATACATCTTCGCGGCGCCCGGGTGAATAGAATACCGGGAGCTATGGGCCTCCGCTAAGATCAACTCTCGAATCCCATCAACATTGGGCACACAAACTCGCGCCTGCAGTCTCAAGACACCATCATCATCTAAGGTCACCTTCTTGGCACCTCCACGCTGCACCGTGTCTCTCAGGACACACAAATGGGGATCATCAAACTGTCGATCACGGATATGCTCCAATAATGAAGAACGAGCAACCGTGCAAGCTAACACTCGGCTAGGCTCAGAGATATCCAACCTCACAAATCGATTGGCCAAAGTCTGAACATCCAAAGCAAGCAGCCTCTGGCTGGCCGGAATATAAGCAAGACTACCCATGCTGGCGGACTTCCTACTTAATGCATCGGCCACCACATTGGCCTTCCCCGGGTGGTACAAGATAGTAACATCATAATCTTTCAGCAACTCCAACCACCTCATCTGCCTCAAATTCAACTCCTTTTGCTTGAACAAGTACTGAAGACTCTTGTGATCAGTGTACACCTCACACACACCATATAGATAATGTCTCCAAATCTTCAAAGCATGAACAATGGCTGCCAACTCTAGATCATGAACCGGATAATTCTTCTCGTGGATCTTAACTGCCTCGAAGCATAGGCTATGACTCTGCCATCCTGCATCAATACTGCACCAAGCCCCATACGAGAAGCATCACAATAAACTATATAAGGCCTTGAACCTGTGGGCAAAACCAATACCAGTGCCGTAGTCAGAGCTGTCTTGAGTTTCTGAAAGCTCGCCTCACACTCATCCGACCATCTGAACTGGGCGCCCTTCTAGGTCAACCTGGTCATCGGGGCTGCAATAGACGAAAACCCCTCCATAAACCGACGGTAGTAGCCTGCTAACCCTAAGAAACTCCGAATCTCTGTAGCTGAAGCTGGTCGAGGCCAGTTCTTGACTGCCTCAATCTTCTTCAGGTCCACCTAAATACCCTCTGTTGATACAACGTGACCCAGAAACGCTACTGAACTCAACCAGAACTCACACTTGCAGAACTTGGCATATAACTGACTATCCCTCAGAGTCTGAAAAACCACTCTAAGGTGCTGCTCGTGCTCCTCCTGGCTGCGGGAGTACACCAAAATATCATCAATAAAGACTATCATGAATAAGTCCAAATAAGGCCTGAACACTCGGTTCATCAACTCCATAAATGCTGCTGGGGCATTGGTCAACCCAAATGACATGACCAAAAACTCATAATGCCCATACCGAGTGCGGAATGCTGTCTTAGGAACATCAGATGCTTTAATCCTCAGCTTGTGGTAGCCAGATCTCAAGTCTATCTTTGAAAACACCTTCGCGCCCTGAAGCTGGTCGAACAAATCGTCAATCCTCGGCAGTGGATACTCGTTCTTTATCGTTACCTTGTTCAACTGCCGGTAATCAATGCACATCCTCATCGAACCGTCCTTTTTCTTCACAAATAACACTGGCGCACCCTAAGGCGAGACGCTGGTCTAATGAAACCCTTCTCAACCAAATCCTGCAACTGACCCTTTAACTCTTTCAACTCCGGCGGGGCCATGCAATACGGCGGGATAGAAATGGGCTGGGTGCCCGGAGCCAAATCAATACAGAAGTCAATGTCCCTATCGGGTGGCATACCCGGCAGGTCTGAGGGGAAAACATCTATAAACTCCTGAACAACAGGCACAGAATCTGTAGGAGGAACCTCAGCACTGGAATCAGGAACATAGGCCAAATAGGCCAAACATCCCTTCTCGACCATACGTCGAGCCTTCACATTTGAGATAACACTGCGGGTGGCATGACCTGGTGTCCCTCTCCACTCCAAACGGGGCAAATCTGGTAAAGCTAAGGTCACGGTCTTGGCGTGGCAATCCAAGATGGCATGATACGGGGACAACCAATCCATCCCTAATATGACATCGAAATCCACCATGTCTAAGAGCAATAAATCAACACAGGTCTCAAGACCCTCAAGCACTACCACACAGGAATGATGAACTCGGTCGACCACTATAGAATCACCCACCGGTGTAGATACGTATACAGGAACACCCAAGGCATCACTAGGCATAACCAAGTACGGTGCAAAATAGGATGACACATACGAATACGTAGACCCAGGGTCGAATAGCACTGAAGCATCCCTATCACAGACCAGAATAGTACCTGTAATAACTGCATCTGAAGACTCAGCCTCTGGCCTGGCTGGAAGAGCATAACACCGGGGCTGGGCCCCACCTCCCTGAACCATATCCCTGGGACGATCGGCTGCTGGCTGGCCTCTACCTCTGGCGGTCCGAGCTCCACCTCTATGATCTCTACCTCCACCTCTATGACCTCTACCCCCGCCTCTAGCTGGCTAGGCGGCCTGTGGATCACCTGATGCCTGTATCATAGGACGAGGACCCTGCTGTTGGGAACTACTCGAAGCTCGAGGGCAAAATCTGACAATGTGACTCGGATCACCACAAGCGTAACAAGCCCTCGGCTACTGAGGCTGCTGACCCTGTCGACCGGAATGTCCGCCCCTAAAACTTTAAAGTGGTGGACTGTGAGGCTGCTAGTCAGAATAATGCGGCTGAGAACCACGACCACTTGAAGTACCATGAGAAACCTGAAGAGCTGACTGAAAAGGCCTCGGAGGATGGCCTCTACCATAAGAATCTCTACCTCCAGACGAGGTACCACTGAACCTACCTGTATGAAGGGGCCTCTTATCTGACCCATGACCACCTCCCTGTGCAAGAGCCATCTCAACTATACGGGCTGCATTGGCCGCCTCCTGAAAAGAAATCACACTCCCGGCCCCCAAAGCCATCTGGAGACGGATCGGCTGAATCAAACCATCAATAAACCTCCGCACCCTCTCTCTCTCGGTGGGGAGTATAACAATAGCATGGCGAGCTAGATCGATGAACCGGGTCTCATACTGTGTGACTGTCATAGAGCCCTGCTGAAGGCACTCAAACTGCCTGCGAAGAGCATCTCGCTAAGTAACGGGGAGAAACTTCTCCAAGAACAACTCTGCAAACTGGTCCCAAGTCAGAGATGGCGATCCTGTTGGTCTGGCTAAACAATATTCCCTCCACCAAGTCTTGGCGGATCCAGATAGATGAATGGTGGCGAAGCCGACCCCAATGGTCTCCACAATACCCATAGTCTAAAGAACCTCATGGTAGTTATATAAGAAATCCTGGGGGTCCTCTGAAGAAGCACCGTTGAATGTGGTGGTGAAGAGCTTGGTGAACCTATCCAGCCTCCACAAAGCATCTGCGGACATAGCCGCTCCATCGCCGGTCTGAGTCACAATACCCGGCTGGACTGCCACAGCTGGCTGAACCATTGGAACCTGAGCCTGGGGAGCTACCTGCTCCGGAGTACGTGTAGCAGGAGTCTGAACTCCTCCTCCAGCCTGGGAAGTGGCTGGTGCTACTGGAAGCAAACCCGTTCAAGTGACGCTCTCCATAAGGCCTACCAATCTGACCAAAGCGTCCTGAAGAACTGGGTGGCTATAAACCCCTCTGGGACCTGAGCTGGGCCCACCGGAGCTGCTGGAGCTAGAACCTCCTCGTCATAATCAGTCTAAGGCTCCACCTCTGGGGCTGCTGCTCGGGGCTGAGCTGTGCCCCTGCCTCGGCCTCTGGCACGGCCTCGGCCTCGCCCTCTGCCCCTCGTAGGAGCTACTGCTGGGGGCTCGGGCTGTTGCGCGGTAGAAGAGGAAGCATGTGTTCTTGCAATCTGCGAAAGAACAGAGTAGAGAGACAATCAGTATTTGAGAAACAGAATCGCACGACAAGAAAGAACAAAAGTGAGATTTTCCTAACCCTGTAGCCTCTGGGGGATAAATACAGATGTCTCCGTACCGATCCCTCAGACTCTACCGAGTTTCTCTGTGAGTTGTGAGACCTATGTAACCTAGGGCTCTGATACCAACTTGTCACGACCCGGATTTCCCACCCGTGGGAGTCGTGATAGCGCCTACAATTAGGATCTAGGCAAGCCAATTAGTTATTATCTCTTTTAGCAAACCTCGACATTAATAAAAATAACGAAACATTTAATAGAAAAGTGGAAGTCATAAATATAAATAAACTGAAAACAATACGGAAGTTCAATACAACTCTACCCAAGAACTGGAGTCACAAACTCACGAACGTCTAGAGAATACTAAATACAATGTCTGAATAAAAACATAGTTTTGTTTGTTCTGGTACAAAGGATAACAAACTAAAGTAAAGATAGAAGAAACTCCGGGCCTGCGGATGTCAGCAAGGCTACCTCGGTGTCTCTGGACTGAAGTCAGCTCCCAAATCTACTATTGTTGTCCAAAAGGTGCTCCGGCACCGTGATCTGTGCAAAAAGATGCACAGAGAGTAGCATCAGCACAACCGACCACATATGCTGGTAAGTGCCTGGCCTAACCCCGGCGAAGTAGTGACGAGGCTAGACCGGACTACCAGACAAACCTGTGCAGTTCAATATATATGTATGCAATATAAAGGTATACAGAAATTAACTAGTCAAGGGGGAGGGAGAGCATGTTGTAGGGTTGTAACAGTTCAGGCATAAAAATCAATAATTAAGGAATGAAACAGTACAACTACAATATCAACGAAAGTAGGAAATCAACAGTTGCACGGCACCGTCCTCGTGCTTTACTCTCATTCCCACCCAACAAACTCATATAAAGTGCACGGCATCACCCTTCGTGCTTTACCTCACAAAATGATGGCACGGAATGATCCTTCTTGCATAAACACTCATATCATGGCACGGAATGTTCCTTCGTGCATAAGTATCATATCATGGCACGGAATGTTCCTTCGTGCATTAGTAATCATATCATGGCACGGAATGTTCCTTCGTGCATTAGTATTCATATCACAATCGTGCACGGCATCACCCTTCGTGCTTTATCACTCGTCCTCACCCAAACAACAATCACAAACAATGGGGCGAGGGAATAAACAAACAAATAGGAATCCCGGCAAGGGAACAATAACAACAATTTCAATATCCCGGCAAGGGAGAAAAAGTCTACCAAACAGCTAAATATCCCGGCAAGGGAATAACCAATAACTCATTAGCTTTCTTTCACTTCTTACTTCACATCTCACTTTATCACTTGAGCCAATGCTCCCAAGAATTTTATAATCTCAGATACCTTTTCACTTCGTATCACATCCAAGCCAAAACACCACGAAAATCAAATAATTATAATTCTTTTCACATGTTCTTTACAATATATAGAAATCCTCAAGCTAGGGTTAAACCAAACACTTACCTCAATTTCCGCAGCTAAATCAATCCACAACGACCGCCTTTCCTCTCGAATTCGGCTCCAACTCAATCAAATCTATGAAATAACGACTTTACAACACAAATATAAGCTAAACAAATCAAACCCAATGCCTAAATATAGTTTTCTAAGCTTTCTTCCCAAAATTCCAAAAATCGACCCCGGGCCCGCTTGGTCAAAACCCGAGCTTCGAACCAATTTCATATCACCCATTCCCCCACGAGCCCGAATATACAATTTGTTTTCAAATCCGACCCCAAAACGAGGTCTAAATCAAAGGAAATTGAAAAGCCCTAATTCTACCCAATTCCCCCAATTTCCACCCTAATCTATGTGATTTAAGCTTAGAAATTCACTAACTAATGAGAGAAAATGAAGGAAATAGGTGGGAAATTACTAACCCAAATGGTCTTGAAGAATGGGGGCTTCAATGGATTCCTAGAGCTTGGGGAAGAAGAGAGCTCGTGAGAAATTTGAATGAAACCCGTATGTTTTGATTCTGGAAACTTAAAAATATAACTGGGCGTTTTTGTTCTATGCGTTCGCGACAGTGGTGTCGCGTTCGCGATGGGCAACTGGGCAGTGCATCGCGTTCGCAATGGGGATGATGCGAACGCGAAGAAGGAAGCTGGGGGGGTCCAGAATTCGTTATACGCGAACGCATGAAGGACATGCGAACGCGATGAGGAAGATTGTAAAGGTACGCGTTCGCGAGTTGTGGAGTGTGAACGCGAAGAGGAAGTTTCTGGGATTCAGAACTTGGATTACGCGATCGCGATGTAAGGGACGCAAACACGAAGAAGAGGGGGTTCAAGGCTATGCGAACGCGAGAGGACATTGCGAAAGCGAAGAAGGAATCTCCTGTGTAAAAATTGCAGAAAATCTGATATCTTCCTAAGTCCAAAACTACCCCGAACACCTCCGAAAACACTCCCGAGCCCTCGGGGCTCCTAACCAAACACACATACTAACTCAACAACATCCTACGAACTTAACCGTGCGATCAAGTCACCAAAATAACATCAAAAACGAGGAATCAAACCTCAAAATCATCACTTTTTCATCAAACTTCATAAAATTTCATTTTTTATATATTTAGGTCCGAAACACATCAAATGACGTCCGATTTCAACCAAATTTCACAGGAAGCGCTTAAATCACATATAAGACCTATACCGGGCGCCGGAACCAAAATACGGGCCCGATACCAACACTTTCTAATCCATTTTCATTTCAAATTTCCATATAAATTTCAGAAAAATAATTTCTTTTAAAAATTCATTTCTCGGGCTCTAGACCTCGGTATTCGACTCCGGCATACACCCGAGTCTCATATTTTCCTACGGACCCTCCGGGACCGTCCAATCATGGGTCCGGGTCCGTTTACTCAAAATGCTGACCAAAGTCAACTTTAATCATATTAATACCAAAATTCATCATTTTTTTCACACAGAATTCATATTTAAGCTTTCCGGCTACGTGCCCGGACTGCGCACGCAACTCGAGGCGACTAAAAATGAGGTTTTCACGGCCTCGGAAGCACGGAATGAATGAGAAAATAGGTGATGACTCTTTGGGTCGTCACAAATTATTGGGTTTTGTACTGTTAAAACAAAATAATAAAAATGATTTTTAAAAGCTTTAAAAATTAGAAAAATGTCAAAAATTCTTGGGCATACTTATATATGCATGTACATGCTATTTTTAGAATATTTTGAGTATAAAAATAGATAAGGAAAAAATCTGGTATCAACACCGCTATCCATGTACCATTTTTTGACTGCTACCTCTCACTCCAGCCTGCACACAAAATCACTTATTAGACTTAGGAACCCAAGCCATCTTGGGTCCCTTACAAAGATAGAATGGGCAGATCAAATTTCTTTTCGCCCATGCAGGCAACATATATTTTCCTCTCAGTTTACCAATTTCCTCAACGGTATGCTTCTTTTCAACAAAAATTTTATTTTTTTGTAGAGACTGAATTTTAACTTTATAAGAGTCCTTGTAATGACCTGTTTGACCACCATGAGTGCACACCCTATTATAAGCCACATTTACATACTTGCTATGGGGAATATAGGAGGTTTTAGCCTTTTGGAACCCGATTCCTTGCATGTTTCCACCATTACTCTTGTACATAGACGTTATTACATCAGAGGAACGGGTCAATTTAAGTGACTTATCAAGATCATTTTTAACCCTTTTTAAATCCTCCTAAAGTTGTCTATTCTTTTCAAGCTCATCAACAAGACTTGTTTTAACTTTCTTAAGCTCACTCTCAAGCTCAAGTTGAGCCTCACTAGCCACTTCTTTACCCATAATGTTGTCCATCCATTTTTTTTGTTTGGTTTTTCAACAAGTTATGTTCTCTAGTTACTTGTTCCACTTGTTCCTTCAAGTATACAATGGAAACTACCATATCATCCCTCTCTTGTTCTATGTCACCAATTTCTTCTATTAAATAATATTTCTCATTAATGAGGCTATGATAGGCATCAATCAACACATCTGCTAAGGACATCATTTTTTTTTCTTAGAATAAGTTTTTAAATTTCTTTGAACATCAAGAAAACTTACCTCATCTTCCTCCTTGTCCTCGTCTTCATCATATTTAGCTACGAGTGCAAAAATTGACTTGTATTCTGAAGATTCATTGTCAACAACCATCATAGATGCATCTCCTTGTTCATCCTCACCTTTGGATTAACTGGAGGAATCTCCCCAGTCAGCCAATGTTTGTTTCACCATGTTGTCAGCAGCATCTCTTCTTTTGAATTTCCTATTAGGGACTTGGTTCCTCTTAGCCACCTTATCAGTGTTGGTTTTATAATGATCCTGCTTATGAAGAGGACAGTTTTTTAATGAAGTGTCCTGACTTTCCACACTTATGGCAGCAATCATTTTCTTTAAAATTCCTGCTGGAACTTCCTTTCTTTGGAATCTCACCAATTTTTCGAATCATCTTTTGGAATTTTCGAGTGAGATACTCCATGTCAGATTCATCACTACTTGAGTCTTTGTTGGCAGCCTTGAAAACCAGGTTCTTCTCCTTCTTGGGCTCTCTTCTTTCAAGATCCTTCTTTCTGTTCATCTCATAAGTTTTGAGATTTCCAATGAGTTCATCAATGGTCAGCTTCTGCAAATCCTTGGCTTCAGTGATAGCATTCACTTTACTTTCCCAAGAACCTGGTAAAACAATGAGTATTTTTGGGACCAGCTTGTTTCTTGGGATGACTTCTTCAAGGGAGTGAAGCTCATTGATAATGGAGGTGAAACGTGTGTGCTTATCTTGAATAGACTCATCCTTGAAAAGCTCATACTCAGCAGTAAGCATATCAATTTTGGACTTCTTAACCTGAGTAGTTCCCTCATGGGCAGTTTGAAGAGCTTTCCAAATCTCTTTAGCAGACTGACAAGCTGAGATGCGGTTGTACTCATCTGGTCCGATGCCACAAACAAGAATCTTCTTTACTCTGAAATTCTTCTCAATAGCCTTTCTATCAGCATCGTTGTACTCTTTTCTTATATTTGGGACTGTAACTGTTCCCTCACCAACAGTTTTCATGGGAACAAATGGTCCATCACAGATTACATCCCACAGCTCTGAGCCCTCAACCATAATGAAGTCATGCATTCTTGTTTTCACCAACCATAGTATTGGCCGTTGAATCTTGGTAGTATGTACATTGATTGTCCTTCCTCGAAGTTTGGTGGAGCAGCCATGTAGATCCTTTCTAGGTGTTAACCTTTTAGAAAGAACCTGCTCTGATACCAATTGATAGAAACTAAGAGTCCACCAATATGTATAGAAAACCAGGTTCCCTATCAGTTCCCACAATAAGCAACAAACTATAAAACCAAACAGCATAGGGAACCAGGTTCTCTATCTATTCCTACAGTAAGCAACAGGCTGTAAAACCAAACAGTATAGGGAACCAGGTTCTCTATCTGTTCCCACAGTTAATCGGCAGTAAATAAAGAACACAATGGAGTTTTACGTGGAAAACTCCCAGCTCACGGGATTAAAAACCACGACCTACCCTTGTAGGATTTAAACTTCACTACTAAGCAATCTTCATATTACAACCTAGGAATTATCCTCTTAATCCCTAACTAACTTGTAACAACTCTATTACAATCTACTTTGTAATAGCTCTATCACAAAGGTTTTACAACTCGACTAACTCTAGCCAAGACACAAACACAAAGGTTTATGATT
The DNA here is from genome assembly GCF_001879085.1 of Nicotiana attenuata. Lineage (NCBI taxonomy): Eukaryota > Viridiplantae > Streptophyta > Magnoliopsida > Solanales > Solanaceae > Nicotiana > Nicotiana attenuata. The sequence goes on along the minus strand of NW_017670776.1, from coordinate 364,993 downwards.
TACAAAGGTTTCCTACACAGTGCTTCTAACTAAGCTAAGTAGGAATTACAAATGAAGAACAAAATAACAAAGACTCAACAAGTCTAAGGACTTAAGATATCTTCAATGTTTGGATCTGGTCCTTGAGGTTGTAGCAGCTTTGTTCTTGAGAGATGTGGTGGCTAGCACTTGAGAGAACATTATCTTTTTTTTCTAGTCTTTTGGAGGTAAAATTCCTTGTCTCATATTAATAATATGTGTGTAAGATGTCATCAAGGGTAATGTAATAAAGTGCCCTTTAGTTTGGCCTTAGCAAGCTACAGTTGTGCTGCTGTACTGCTGTCAGACGGTACGGTGTAGCAGCTTTTACAGCTGTAGAGTTGACTGTACAACGACCACGGTAACTGATCCCTATCTGTTCCCTCTGTTGTTTCCTTATCTGATTTCATTAAGAATTGGACCAGACATCTGACTAGTTACTCTGAATGCAAGGGAACTAATTGTATTAGATTCCTTATCTAGTTCTCTCATGAAGTTTGTCAAATCATCAAAACAAAAGACGCATAACTTATCAGTGTTGAAGAAGGTGATTCAAGCTGAGTATTGAAACGAATATAAATTTTCTTACTATTTTTTTCTTTTAGCTACAATACATTTGACATCGGAACACACCATGATAAATAGGTTGTTGCAACTCATTATCCAAAGTTTAATATTCATTTAATAAAAATACCAAATGGTAGAATGAGAATCATCAGAATTCGAACAAGTCTTAGGTTATTCTTCATCCTTGTCTATGTTTGTATTGGGTGATACCCTTTTTTTTTTTTTTTTTTTTTTTTTTTTTTTTTTTTTTTGATTGGCCCGACCCGGGTTGGATCGGTCCGGAGCAAGTCGGGGCATCGAACCCGACCTGGATGCAAGGTAGAACGACGGCCACGTCTACAACCGAGGTCGAGTCATTTCGAGACCGTTACAGAGCTCGAAAGGAATCACCACCGGATGGAGAAACACACAAGGTCGGAAGCCGGGCTCGTAACGGATAACCAAGCGTCGCCGGATATCTCGCCCAAACGTGATTTTCTCAACCACTTCAGGCCATTAAGGCGTAATTACAGGGATCCACGATGTAATCAATTTACCTACCTTATTTTTACCCTTAATCAGAATGTATAAATGGGTATCTCTCTAAATTCTTGTGGATCATCAAGCACAATTGTTCTAAGCAATATTATATTCTGCAATTATTTACTTTAACAGCAATTGTTGAGTCTTTATCTTTATTTTCCTTAACCTAAAAACCTTTTGTATCTTTTAGTTCACGGATCCTTAAAACCCCATATAAATTCAATTGTTATCCGGATTCGAGGGTAAACAGTTTGGCGCCCACCGTGGGGCTAAGGATATTGGTGAGCTCTTTGATACTCTTTCTTGACGCATCACAATACACTGGTTCTTTGCAAAAGAGTCCATCTTACATTCAAATTACCAACTCATAGAATGGCACAATCAATTAACAAACGAACTTGAACAGCAGACGGGAAACAATGGAATGCCCGGGCTCGAAAACCCGATAGATGCCGGTTCCCGGATGGCGCTCAACACTGATCAGGCCTCCGGATCATCGCATAGCGTCCAGGGAGAGGACGATTCGAGGGCCCAGGCAGTCGGCGAAGAGACTATCAACCTTAAAATGATTTTTGACATGCTGCAAGCCCAGCAATCGGCTATAGCTCAGCTCCAGAGCCGGGTCCAGGAGCCCCGTGCAGCTGCAATCATCAATCCAACCCCAGTACAGCCGGAACGGGGTGGGCCGGATGCTGATTCTGCGGTTCCATAGGAGGCTAGAGGAACTGACCGAACGATCGAAAGGGGGAGGAAAAATCGAGGCCAACAATAAAAAAGTAGAAACATACAACTCCAGGGTCGCGACAAATACCAGGTGCACCTCCGGTCCTGAAAGGCCTTGCCGCTAAAAGTTTGTACAAAAACCGTTCCCATCCAGTGCCGCCCAAAACCTATCCCTAAGAAATTTAGAATGCCCGATATCCCGAAGTATATGGGACTCGGACCCAAACGAGCATGTGAACAGCATACACATGCGCGATTAAGGGAAACGATCTCGAAGATGATGAAATCGAGTCAGTTTTGTTGAAAAAGTTCGGAGAAACCTTGTCCAGGGGGCAATGACGTGGTATCATAACTTACCACCAAATTCCATCGATTCGTTCGCCATGTTAGCCGATGCCTTCGTGAAAGCTCACGCCGGAGCGATCAGGGTAGAAACAAGGAAATCCGACCTATTCAAGGCCGACAGCGCATAAACGAACACTCCGGGAATTCGTGTCTCGATTTCAAATGGAGAGGATGGATCTTCCCCAGTCACGGATGACTGGGCAGTACAAGCCTTCACTCAAGGATTGAACGCCAATAGCTCAGCCCGCATCCAGGCAATTAAAGCAAAGCCTGATCGAGTTTCCAGCAGTTACGTGGGCAGACATCCATAACCGGTACCAATCGAAGATAAGGGTAGAGGACGACCACAGTGGAGCGAGTTCGGATTCGCCATCCACACATAGGAATTTCGATCGACCTCGTAGGGAAAACTACAAAGATTCAAGACCGAACAAGGAAAGATATCGGCCGTATCAGGATGATAGGAGGCCTAAATTTACGAGGAACGATCGCGGCTATGAGAGGAACAGAAGACCGTTACGAAGGCCAACCTCGGGAAAAGCCGTCGATAACAGGAAGCACCCCGATTAGCTGAATATAATTTCAGTGTCGATTCGGCTACCCTGGTGTCGGCAATCGGACGTATCAAAGAAGCCCGATGGCCCAAACCCGTACAGTCCGATCCGTCGAGGAGGGATCCCAAGTTAATATGTAAGTACCACAACACACATGGCCACAGAACCGAAGATTGTAGGCAACTGCGGGAGGAAGTCGCCCCGGTTGCTCGATGAAGGTTACCTTCGAGAATTTCTCAGTGATCGGGCCAAAAATCATTACGAAATCGAGATCGGACCAGCCGATAGGAAGGAACCCCGGCACACCATAAACATGATAATTGGAGGGGAAGACGCACCTCAAGTACCAATACTGAAACGTACCAAGATATCGATCACGAGGGAGAAGCGGATCAGGGATTATGCACCAGAGGGAACACTGTGTTTTAGCAACGAGGAAATCGATGGACCAGCACAACCCCATAACGACGCTTTGGTAATATCCATGATGGTCCGAGACACTAAAGTCAAGCGTGTCTTGGTCGATCCCGGAAGCTCGGCTAACATAATTCGGTCATGGGTCGTGAACAGTTGGGATGACAGGGCAGATAATTTCTGAAGTGAGAGTATTGAATGGATTTAATATGGCTACAGAGACAACACGAGGGGAAATAACTCTGATGATCGACGTGGGCGGAGTTACGAAAGCGACCAAGTTCTGTGTTTTAAGGGCGATATGAGGTACAACGCCTGCTCGGAAGACCTTGGATACACGACATCGGGCCGTACCGTCCACGCTGCACCAAATGCTGAAATTCCCATCTGCCGAGGGGGTCATCACTGTGTATGGGGAGCAATGCGCCGCAAGAGAGATGTTTCGCAGTAGATGAGGTGTCCAAGGCAAAATAGCAGTCAAAGTGTAAGCCTCCGGTAAAAGAGGCTGAACCAGAATCTACCTTCGGGGAAGACCTCTTTCTTCCCCGGTCTTTCGTAGCTCCGGATGAGTCCGATGCCACCAAATCAACAGTCGAAGAGCTGGAACAGATCCCTATTCGTTCGAAGTGCGCCAGACCGAAAGGTATACCTGGGCTCGGGTTTAACTACCGAGCTCAGGAAAAATTTGCTTTTTTTTCTACTGCTAACGAGGATGTGTTTGCTTGGTCCCATTTGATATGACAGGCATACCCCTGAGGTCAACGACTCACAAGTTGAGCACAGACCCAAAATTCCGGCCAGTCAAACAAAAGAGAAGGCCCCAATCCGAGGTCAAACAAGCTTTCATCCACGAGGAGGTAACTAAGCTATTAACATAGGGTCCATCCGGGAAGTTAAATACCCAGAATGGTTAGCCAACGTAGTTGTAGTACCCAAAAAGGGTAATAAATTAAGAATGTGTATAGATTATTAAAGATCTAATAAAGCTTGCCCCAAGGATTCCTTCCCTTTGCCTAACATCGATCGAATGATCGATGCCACGGCCGCCACGAGACGCTAAGTTTTCTCGACGCCTATTCCGGATATAATCAGATCCGGATGGATAAGGACGATCAGGAAAAACGTCTTTCATATCACTAAGTATGGCACTTACTGCTATATAACGTGATGCCCTTCGGGCTAAAGAAACGCCGGGGCCACCTACCAACGCCTAGTTAACAAGATGTTCGAGAATCAATTAGGACAAAACCATGGAAGTTTATATTGATGATATGTTAGTTAAATCCCTGCGCGCAGAGGAACATCTTAGCCATTTGCAGGAAACTTTTGCTATATTAAAGCAATATAACATGAAGCTGAACCCGGAGAAATGCGCGTTCGGGGTCGGATCCGGAAAGTTCCTGGGATTTATGGTGTCCAATAGGGGAATCGAGATCAATCCGGATAAGATTAAGGCAATCGAGGACATAAAGATTGTCGATAACGTAAAGGCCGTCCAACGGCTCACGGGCGCATAGCTGCTTCTAGGCCGGTTCATATCCCGATCCTCGGATAGGAGCCATCAATTTTTCAATCTTCTAAAGAAGAAGAATGATTTCACGTGGGGACCAGAATGCCAGCACGCCCTGGAGAACTCAAAAGGTACCTTTCTAATCACACTTTGTTGCATACTCCGAAAATCGGAGAGCCTCTATACCTATACTTGGCCGTATCGGAAGTAGCCGTCAGTGGGGTCCTAGTTAGGGAAGAACAGGGCCCCAGTTCCCCATCTACTACGTACGTAGGACACTAGGAGAAGCGGCACACGAAGTATCCTCACCTAGAAAAATTGGCATTAGCCCTAATTAGTCCTCAAGGAAATTGAAGCCATACTTCCAAAGTCACCCCATACATGTTGTAACTACATACCCATTAAGAAATGTCATGCATAAGCCCGAATTGTCCGGCCGGTTGGCCAAGTGGGCCATAGAGGTTAGCGAGTACGATATCCAATATCGACCTCGAACCTCGATTAAGTCGCAAGTATTGGCTGATTTTATCGCCGACTTCACTCCAACCCTTATTCTCCCCTGCCGAAAAAGAGCTCCTGCTGAGCTCGGGACATCCGTCCGGAGTATGGACATTGTTCACGGAGGGAGCTTCAAACGTAAAGGGGGATTGGGGATCATACTAAAACCTCCTACCGGGACGTCATTAGGCAGTCTATACGGACAAGGAGGTTACCTAACAATGAAGCCGAGTATGAGGCTATGATTGCAGGTTTAGAATTAGCCAGGAGCCTCGCGCCGAAGTGATCGAAGCCAAGTGCGATTCTCTTCTTGTGGTAAACCAGACGAACAAAACGTTCGAGGCCAGGGGAGCCGGATGCAACGGTATGTCGACAAACTCCAAAACACCCTGCACAAATTCAAAGAATGGACTCTCCAACACGTACCCCGAGATCAAAACAGCGAGGCCGATGCCCTCGCCAATCTGGGCTCGACAGTCGAGGACGACGAGCTCGAGTCCGAAAAGGGGTACAGCTAATGAGGTCGGTCGTAGAAGAAGGGCACG
>NW_017670776.1:246685-349592 GCF_001879085.1 Nicotiana attenuata | reverse complement strand
CTAAAATCCTCAAAAGAGGTAATACCGGCTTCCGACCTCGAACTCACTAAAAGGCGAAGTATACTCGAACTTGTAAGACCTTAAGAAAAAGGCGTAAAATCGATACAAAACCTGAAGGTCAAATTATGCCGAGTCCGAACCACTCACTCGGGGACTGCTTGAAGAACCTAAGGGTTAGACTTCGCCCGAAGCTCGAAATCAACTCACTCGGGGACTTGCCTTGAGAAAACCGAAGATCGAAATTCACCTGAGTTCGAATACATTCACTCGGAGACTATTTCGAAAAATATAAAGGACTACCATCGTTCCAAAAAGATAAAGGCAAAGTAAATAACAAGATGGAAAAAGGAGCAATAAATGGCAAAGGGCAGTGTTGCATAAAAAAGCTCGCTACCGGAGCAATTACATAAGAGGGAAAAACAAAACAAGCCTAGCCTTTTCCCGGAGTCAATCGGAGCCATCCTCGAATTCTTCGGGGAACGTCGCCCTTCTCGAAGCGTCCTCAGCTTCGGCGGCTTTGGCGCGTCCGATGCAAGATCGAACCGCGACGTGGAGTTCAGTAAGAACTTCAAGCCGGGCCTGACACTTCGCATATTCGGCTAACATTCTTGACTGCTGGTTGGCCGCATCAGACTCGGCCCTATATTGGGCCACCATATCGTTGGCAGTCTCCTCGGCCTGAGAAACTTTAGCCTCAGCTTCCCGAAATCGATTGGTCCATAGCTCAATTTCAAGGACTCGAGCCTCATTGGCCAACTCAAGTCCGCAACCTCTTCCCGAAGAAGTCTTCTCCGACTCCAACTGTTGCACCGGGCTTCCAGTTCGGCTTTGTTCTCATTAAGTTCGGCTCTGCTCTCGTCAAGCTCGGCCTTAACCCGATTAAGCTCGGCTTGCACCCCCTTAGCTTGGAACCGAGCTCTTTCTTTGCTTCCTCCAGCCGGATAGCACAGGACGCGTGCTCTTTATTCAAAAGGTCCAATCCGGTCCGGCTTTCTAGCAGTTTCTCTTCAAGGACCCGGCGCCCCTCTCGCTCCGCTCCATCTTGTCCTTGATTCGGAGGAACATCGAGTGATATAGCACCGATGCCTGCAAAGGAAAAGTCTAAAGAAGTCAGTACTGGTCACAAGGCAAAAATATTAGAAATAAAGGAAGAAGCAAATACCTTGAGCTGCGCCTGCTGGGCTTCGTTGAAAAGGCATGTCCAATCTATAGCCTCGGTCGCAGCCCGGTCTTCCTCCGTCATCAGATGATGAAGGTAGCTTGCAACACCCGACCGGGGGCCCAGAGCCGGACGTCTTTGGGGATAGCAAAGTTACTATCCTGTTACAGTCCGGGTCCAGGCTCGGAGCTGGAAACCTATCAACAAGCTTGTTGACGGCCGAAGTCCCACTTGATTCGGCCTGAAGGTCTTTCCGGGGATTTCGAGCCCGAAAGTGTTGGCGGAGGGTACCCCATCAAAAAAGGTCTCGAAGCTACCTCCCATCATCGGGATGTCGTCGGCAGCTGCCCCAAGTCGAGGAAGATGGAGGGGACGTAACCGGGTGATCGGTACCCGGATGCCCGCGCAGGGGCCGAGGGTTCACTAGCATCCTCAACCCTACGTCCTCGAGAGGAGCCTCAACTGGATGGACCACCGGCTCAGGGTCCGGTCGAATGGACCGGTGGCGGACGAGCTCCGCTGCTCCTCATCGTCATCCTCTTTGTCATCCTCTTTCCTCGGAGGACAAGACGATTTGGCTTTTGGTTTGCGGGCGGCCCTTTTTGTCCGCTTAGTCTTCCTTTGAGGCTCGTCCGTACCGGACTCCCCGGGCTTTTATTTTCTCCCGGAACCGGAAGGGGGCATAGTATTGAGGACCTCATCTCGCGCGTCCTTGGCAAGCCTGCAAAACACGAGGGTTATGATGCATTCCCGATATACAGGAAGAAATGCGCTACCGGTCGAAAAGAAGGCTTACCATGGTTTTTCGCCTCCCACCGACCTTTGGAGATTTCCTTCCAGTTTCGCTCCGAATATGGCCGCTGGGCCACTATCTTGTTTACCCAGCCGGCCAGATCCTTGACGGCAGCTGGGGTTTGGGTCACCGCTGCACAAGAAAAGGGGGTTTTCAGGAAGAAGTTGAGGAAAACACGCTCTAAAAGATGAACAGTGAGAAAATACTTACGTTTGAGGTTCCACCTCTCCGGAAATGGCATGCAATCGGCGGAATCAGGTCGGACGTCCTGATCGGACAAACCTGCTCATCCAGCCTCGATCTTGTTCTTCATCGATGCTGGAGAATGGGGTTTGCTAGCCCGGCGGGCCAGTTTTATTAATCCCCCTCGAAATATTCGGGGCTGTATAGTCGAAGAAGATGGTCGAGGGTAAAGGGGAAATCGCCCTCGACTCTCTCAACAAAAAACCGAAAGAGATATACGATCTCGCCACATCGAGGGGTGGATCTGACCTAAGGTCACCTCGTACCGCCGCAGAACTCCACTATGATGGGTTCTAAGCCTAAGGTGAAGGGATATGTATATACACTAAGATATCCCTCAACGTGAGTCATAATCGACTCGTCACGGGAAGGGGCGACCAGGTCTTTCCCTTCCCATCTACATTCAGCCCTCACCCGGTCTAGGCAACCGGGAGTGATTAGACTAATGTACTCCGATGCCGGTTCGCCACGGCCGGACCGATGATGGTTTTCAACCTGGAAGTCGGCAGATACGAGCAACCAGTCAGTGTGAATGCTTTCAATGGGGGTTCTTGGTGCATGTTCATCAGATCTAGCGGGGCTCGCGGGCGACTTGGTCTAGAAGAACACTTTGTGAAGTTTTCGCCATTTCTTAAAGCTTTACGAAGAGCGAAAAGAAAATACAACCAATGCAGAATTTGAGAAAGATAGGAAATGTTGAACCTGGAAGGGTCGTTTATACTTTTTTATTTGGGCGGTGGCACGAATCGCGAAGCCACAAACACGAAGCGACAGATAATTAAGAGAAGCATTAAATGCCTGCAGCAGGCGTGGTCAGAGCACTCGATGGCTTTTTCACCTGGCGTATGGCCATACGTCACGGGCATCACGTCACCGGTCATATCGTTTATTATCATTACTCTCTAATAAACGAGGGGACTATCTGTAGTTGGGTGATTACCCGGTTTTTTTTTTTTTTTTTTTTTTTTTTTGCTTGAGCCCGACCGGGTTGGATCCGGTCCGGAGCAAGTCGGGGCCATCGAACCCGACCTGGATGCAAGGTAGAACGACGGCCACGTCTACAACCGAGGTCGAGTCATTTCGAGACCGTTACAGAGCTCGAAAGGAATCACCACCGGATGGAGAAACACACAAGGTCGGAAGCCGGGCTCGTAACGGATAACCAAGCGTCGCCGGATATCTCGCCCAAACGTGATTTTCTCAACCACTTCAGGCCATTAAGGCGTAATTACAGGGATCCACGATGTAATCAATTTACCTACCTTATTTTTACCCTTAATCAGAATGTATAAATGGGTATCTCTCTAAATTCTTGTGGATCATCAAGCACAATTGTTCTAAGCAATATTATATTCTGCAATTATTTACTTTAACAGCAATTGTTGAGTCTTTATCTTTATTTTCCTTAACCTAAAAACCTTTTGTATCTTTTAGTTCACGGATCCTTAAAACCCCATATAAATTCAATTGTTATCCGGATTCGAGGGTAAACAATGTTTATACAATAGATTTGCAAAAGACAATCATGATTTTTCTGAAGTATGATTTTGGTCTTTCAATAAATATTTTGAACAATAAATACTCAAATATCATGCCATGGTAGTATATTCAGCCAAATCGAACCCATTGTAGGCTCCTTTTGATTCTCTGATGGACGTATTCATCGTCTAGCTTTAGTTATCTTTTTGTTTTTCCACTAAATCTAAGCTTTTCTTCATAGGATATTGTTTGTGATTGTGGAATTGAGGAAAATCGAAAATAAGGAAAAGGATTTATCATCTAGTGTTGGTCTGTGTTTTTACCAGTCAATTGAGTTGTTTCATGGAAAGTCATCGTTCGTTTTTTTTAACAAGAGTTAACACATTTTGTTAGTTGGACCAAAGGTGCTCCAGTTTAGCAAACTTAAGAGACTAAAGATACTCAAAGGTATATCAAAAGCACAAAAATAGACCTACTCCTGTAAATAAGGGACAATGTTGACTAAAAACTCTGTGAATTCAACATGAACAATATTAGAATTATATGGTGTGGGCCAAACTTTAAGCAAATTGTGATACATCCATAAATGGGTTGGGTTAGGTTAAAGGGAGTTTTATAGCTTTACCCATAAAAACTAAATTAATAACCCTTATCTACTCACTGATTTTTCTACCCACCAAAAGTAATTATCCTTCCTACCCATTGCGTTTCTGTGGGTAGTTGTTTCTTCTTATTTTTTTCTTATTTTCTTTTTTTATTTCTTTGCTTTCTTTTTCTTTTCTTTCTTTTCTCATTTTTTTTTCTTTTTTCTTTTTTCTGTTCATATATTTTTTTCCAAAATCGTATTATTCTTTGTTTTCTCTATTCACCATAATCTGGTGTTACACTCAATTTGGCTTGTTTCTTTTAATTTTTTTAATTTTTCTTTCCTTTTGTTTGTTTTTTAATTTCGCGTTCATTTTCTAATTTCATTCAACTTTATTTTTTTAAAATTTTCATATTACTATTTTATATCTTCTGATACCTACTTCTTATATAATAAATATTATTTTCATGGATTTCCATCAAAAGATTCATTTAAGAAAATACTTGCAAGGACCTAGTTAAAAAAATTAAAAAAATTTAAAGAATGACTTATTTATTATGGTATTCTGTTAAATTATATTGTATACAATAACATTATAATGTTACTATAATCATGACTTCAGCTTTGCACAATAGCACTTAGACGATTCAACAAATATCAGTCAAAGTATATTATTATGATATATTGTATACAACATAATGTTGCAGTATATTGCATATTATTACAGTATACCGTTACAGCATATTGTATACTATAATATTATAATGTTACGGTATAGCTATATACTCCTACACTATATTTTATACCGTAGAAGTATATTGTTAGGTAACTGTGTTCTTCTTCGATTATTATAGTGTACCGTTGTAGTATTTGTATACTATAACAGTATAATGTTGCACTATAGCTATATAGTCCTACAGCATATTGTATACCATAGCGGTATACTGTTGGGTAAGTGTGTTCTTCTTATTTTAAGCTGAAAAATTCGATCTCAATGACCTCAAATCAGCTCCAACTACGATCAGATTTCAGTATGAACTTTCAGAAGGTAGTATAAGCAATATTTAATAACACCCGCTGAAAATCAACAAGAAATCTTCAAAATAACAATTTTAAATGAAAGAGCTTGAATCCAACAATGGTGGATATTCAAATACACATAAAAATTCAGATCTGGGAAGCTTACTCGAAGGTACTATAAGCAATATTTTATAGCACATACATCGAATCAAACGATAAAATTTCAAAATAAAATTTCAAATTCAGGAGCTTCAAGCTCAACAATGGTGGATCTTCTTGCACACACAAAAATCAGATTTGGTAAACTTAATATATTAAGTAATCATATGTGCTACTTGAAATAAAGAAAGACCAAATTATTTAGTTATCAGATTGTAATAGCTACTAAGTAACCTTGTAAAAATGAAGCTAGATGTTTTAACATTCCGTACTTCAAAAGCGAAGGCAAATAGCTAATGGGTGGGCCTGGTAAATAGTCTGGGCCACATAGGTAGAAAATGTAAATAGTTTAAACTTGAATATTAAAGGGTAAATAGTTTGGACTTGATTGGTATAAAGTGAGATTATCCTTAGGTTAAACTATGCTAAAACAATCAACAAGTTCTAGTTTAAAATCTTGTAAAAAGGAAATTTGTACTCCTTTTATTTAATTGTTTGGTTTCTGACTTCCACTAATCTCAACAATTTTCGTCATGAAAAAAGAATACACATACAATGGCAAAATTCAGATATGTTTTTGTCTTTAGTTCCTACAGAATGATTATAATAGAGGAATGTATGAGTTTGAGGTGAACAGTAGTACTATATTTTGTATAGAATCAACAGTAGTGCTATATTTTGTATAAAATTTAATTTTATATACTGATAGTATAAAACAATCTTTAAACCATCAATGTTATATAACCTCATATAACATATTAGTTACTTATCAATAGTGTTTATAGTAGGTTATCAATCAATATTAGTTATATAAGATTAGTAACTCTTACGTTTTAAGTGACCTGATTGTTTTAATATTGCGCAAATCAAAGAAATTAAACTTTATATTGTTTTTGTTATGTTGGCTACATATTTCTTTTATCCTTGCTTATTTTAGCTGATAGGTTTTCATTTATTTATTTAATTTACATAAAAATTGCATGTCCATTTATATCAAAGGTTTTCATTTATGTCCGGAGGAATTTTAAGATATAACTATTGTTTAGTGGCTATTAACTTGCTATAGCACCATTTACTTAATTACTTCCTATAGCTGTGTTTTCATTTGTTATAGAATGTATTCAATGTATTCAAGCTACTGTATTTATGAATACAGTAGCAAAACTCGGCGCAACACAATGAAGGCCAGCTAAACATAGACTGTATTAATATGTATTCGCGAGCTGTATTCGTGAATACAGTTACGGAAAATCTGCGAAAAAAAAGGTCTTCAGCTGTTTAAAAACGGTAAGTGAATCAATTAACGCGATAGACTCCTAATATAACTCAACAAACTCAATTATAACACGCAAAATTTGTATTTCCAGTAATAGAAAAGATTCTCAGCCGAAAAACACCCCAAAAACAGAGCAATCTTCAGAGATTCAATCCGTCCTTTCTTTTTTTAGTGGTATCTTTACTAAAATATTTTTTAGTGGTATCTTTACAAATAGATTTATATATTGAAATTGTATAATTTTTACATTGAATACAGTTAAATACATACAATACCTTGAATACATGAAGTATAGCAGGTCATCTATAGTACAAAACATATGAATACATACTGTGAATACATTTGAATGCACATATACATCTAGTACATAAATTATATTAATTAAAAAAACATATGAATACATTCTACAATACATTGAATACATACTACTGAATATATTCTGCTGGACAAAAACAGTGAAATAAAGTGAAGCTTTGAAATTGTATAATTACATTGAATACAGCTAAATACAGTAAATATATTGAAAAAGTAGAAAAAACTAAACAGTGAATACAATGAAATACATGAAATACAGCGAGATACATTGAGTACAATGAAAATAAAGTATCTTTTCCCTTAACCCTTGAATCATCATCCATAAGTTTTCTTCTCTATTCCGCATTAGAAAGTGTTGATTCTTTCGAAGATTTCTCAAATTGGGCTTGTTTCGATGTCGGGTACCCCTCTTGTGCAACTTTAACACTTACCACAACTTTTTGGAGCAAAAATTTTTTAAAATTTCGCGAGACAATGGAGATGAATTAGTGGATAATCGTGGTTGTATTCATGGAGAAGAGACTGGCGTTGAGAGAGAGAGATGGTGGAGAGAGCTCCTGGTTTCTGAAAATGGTATGGGTTTTCGATTGCCGCTGAATGTACCACCAAGGTGGTCGAGTTCCATGGCTTTGTCGACTAGGGTTTTTGCTGTCAATCTGAAACATCGTTCTTTCCACTAGGTGTTTTGGTATATTTTGGACCTGAGAATTTTCTCCACCAGATTCTGCGGGTTCGTTCTCCTAATGCTCTTTGCCAATGGATCGGTGCGATTCATCATAACTGTCAAAGCCTAATCGGATCAGAGTGGAGGGGTTTTTGGGAGAAAGCCCATATCTAGGAAAGAAGAAATCGAAAGGCAAGGGAGTATATAGAAAGTAGGAGAGAGAGAGAGATATTACCTAGCGTATTTAATGGCTAAATGTTAGGAAGTGACCATAAATATATATTTTGCTATAAAACCTAAAAGGTAGCTATAGAAAATAATATTTTAAAATGATATTTATTTATAATAAATAGGATGTAAAGCTTTGCTATAGGAAGTAAAATTTCCTTAGTTTTAAGAATGAGAATATTATTGAAAAGTTCACAAATGACATGACGACCTATATATTATCATCTTATCATTTATGTTATTAAATATTGTTGACAACAATGTTGTTAGTAATTGTTTCAAACTGTCGTACAATCTAGTATGTGAAATCAATATATAGTATACTTTCTGCTCATATATAAACTAGACTAGACAAAGGATAATCATTTTAAGAGTATTAGCAATATATGTGCTACAATGTTGACTGTCGATGCGTTTCACCATATATATTAGAGGATTAAAGGCCAATGTTCTCTTCTTTTTTTCCAATTTAAACATAATGACTTTTCAACAAGTTTCTGTCCAAACAACAAATCTATAAAGAAAAATACTAGAGATCGTATAATGAAGAAAGAATATATAGTTATAAAAGTAAATAGAAAACCAATAATGACGGTGGATTGATAGTGGCTAAATTACAAATATCGAGAATTAGATAGACTTATAGGGATACCCCAATTAAACACATTATTTGCCCCAATTCCAAAGAAAAATTAAAAAGAAAGCTGAAACCAAGCATGTGCAGTCACTATTAATCATTTAACAAATGGCAGTACAAATACTTTAATCATAACCTGCTTAAATCGTTTTCATTAGAATATCGTTTTGGATATATTTCATAAAAGGGAAAAGATTTTGGTCCTTCTTCAGAACCGTCCTTGAATAATTAGACATGGCTAGAGACAGGTTCTGTTCAATCACCAAACTAAGCTTCTTTACAAAATAACGCAATTTCTTTTTTAACGCTACAGTAAAACAATCACACGACTAATAATTTTCTTTCCCCATCCACCCCTCCCCCTAACTAGCAGAAAATCGCTATTTTTCGGCTAAAAATCCGACTACAAAATAGCCGTCCAAATTCTGATTGTACACTTCTGACGGTAGTGGTCGGAAGACGAAAAAATCATTTATCTTTTTTCCCTTCTAAATTGATTACATCGCCGACCACAATAGTCGGCAACTTTCGCGTAAAATTTGCGTTTTAAAATTTCAGACGACTTTAGTCAGTGAAATCATATGAAAAAAGTCAAAACAACTTTTGATCAAATTTCCCGACATTCCTAGTCAGAAATTAAAATAAAAAAAAAAATAACTAAAACTATATGTAAATCTGTATACGGGTAAAACCGGGATAATGAGCACCCCGATTTCCTGGTGGGGCAAACGAGGCAAAGACGTAACGAGGAATCGAAATCGAAGCTGGGAGCCTCCCGTATCAAGGCCGGACACAACACTTGCCCTCGGAGCCATCGAGACCATGCCCCCCGAACCCGGTCCGAGCTCCGAGACCTTAGAAGGCATTGCCGAACGATCACATACGATTAACAAAGGGCCGTGATATCCGTGGCCAACCGGATATTACAGCGTAGATCTCGGCGCGTATCAGCAGCATATCAGTGATTAGCGAAAAGGAAGATTTTTACCTTTCTTAGGATTGTACTTAGGGTAAAACTCCTGTACTATATAAAAGGGAAAGTCTATTATTCAAAAACAATCTGTAACAAGCATACCAAGGCAATATACATTTGTTTTCTCTGTTTCTAAAAGTGATTCAAAGTTCTTACTTTTGCTCATATGTTCTTCATAAGTGTTGGCTCGGAACCGAAGGCAGGCTTCTTGTTAATCTTTTAACCGAGCCCGAACTCAATATCACTACCATTTTGGTTATTTATTCTATCTTTTATTTGCTTGCATCATAGATCATTTGTATTGAATTAATCCACCTATCCTTAAAACCGCGTATAAACTCAATTGGTATCGATATTTAAGGATAAACAGTTTGGCGCCCACCGTGGGGATAAGAATAACAGTGGTAGTTTGATACAAGTTTCTATAAAACACTATATTTTACGCTTGTTAATTTCAGATCTACCTAAGAATGTAACTCTCAGTCTGCTCACTTGAAGGTCGATGCTGAATCTGGCCATCATGGCGAAGACAACAATATAGTACCTAGCAACGAAGTGCCGCCTGCTAATCTCAATGGAGTTCTAGTTGCAGACCCAATCGATGCCAACTCACATGTGGCCCTCGATGCCAACTTGCCGACCGATCCTGAGAACAACGTTCGCGGAGGATCCCGGCCAACGACTCGAGGTACACCCGAAGATGAAGGCGGGTGGGATCAATCTGCGGGTGATCTTCTAAATGTTATAGGCCCAACGGATATTAGAGCTATAGAATCGAAGACGCGCCCCCAGCATAGTTGAGCCTGAACCATCCCAGGAAAGCACCCGAAGAAATGAGCAAGTCACAGAAAGGCCGGGTGAAACTGAGCCTGGGACCAACCCCAAAATAATAAAAATGCTTGAAGAAGTGACAAAGCGGGTGGAATCGGGGAGAAAATTGAGGCCAATGACAAAAAGGTGAAGACCTATGATTCCAGAGTTTATCAAATCCGAGGAGCGCCCCCGATATTGAAAGGCCTAGACTCCAAGAAGTTTTTCCAAAAGCCTTTTCCTCCGAGCACGACACCGAAGCCAATCACGAAGAAGTTTCGCATGCCCGATATTTCGAAGTATAATGGAACCATGGATCTAAATGAGCACGTGACCTCGTACATGTGTGCCATCAAGGGGAACGACTTAGAAGATGACGAAATCGAGTCGATTTTGGTAAAAAAGTTTGGAGAGACCCTGTCAAAGGGAGCTATGACATGGTATCACAACTTACCCCCAAATTCTATTGATTCGTTTGCTATGCTTGCAGATGCCTATGTAAAAGCTCATGCCAGGGCCATCAAGGTCGAAACCAGAAAATCAAACCTTTTCAAGGTAAAGCAAAGAGATAACGAAGTGCTCAGGGAATCCGTATCAAGGATTCAAATGGAAAGGATGGACCTGCCTCTGGTTGCGGATAATTAGGCGGTTCAGGTGTTCACTCAAGGACTCAACCCCCAAAGCTCCTTAGCTTCACAATAGTTGAAATAGAATTTGAAAGAGTACCAAGCGATAACTTGGACCGACATCCACAACAGGTACCAATAAAAAATTAGAGTCGAGGATGATCAGCTTGGGACCCCCTCCAGGTCCGTTTATCCCATCAGAACTAATGACAGGTCTAAAAGAGTCGTTAATCATGAACAAAGACCGAACAGAGACCAGTATCAACCGTATAGCGAAGAATGAAGGGGTAACAGATCTAGGGGTAACCCTACGAGAAAGGAAAAGAGGAACAATCGAGTCACAGTAGCCGGGGACTCATGAGCAAATACAGTTTTGACAGGCCACTCGGGGCCAGAGAGGCACCAAGGTTATCAGAATATAACTGCAATGTCAATGTTGCCAGTATCATATCTATCGTCGGTCGCATCAAGAATACCAAGTGGCCTCGACCATTGCAGTTCGACCGTACCTAGAGAGACCCTAACTTGATAAGAACAGGGACTCCAACAAACAGACCGAGCAAGAAGAACCTCAGCACGTCATCAACATGATCATTGGAGGAGTCGACATCCTCAAGGACCAACACTAAAGCGCACTAAGGTGTCCATCACAAGGGAGAAACAAACCCAATATTATATCCCAGAGGGAAACCATTACGTTCAACGATGAGGACGCCGAAGGCATCGTACAACTGCATAATGATGCACCGGTAATATCTTTACTTAAAAATAAATCTCGAGTTAAGCGTGTGTTGATTGATCCAGGTAGCTCGGCCAACATCATCCGATCAAGGGCATAGAGCAGTTGGGTCTACAAGACCAAATAGTGCCAGCAGTCCAGGTTTTAAACGGATTCAACATGGCATGCGAAACTACCAAAGGAGAAATAACCTTGCCAGTAAATACCACCAAGACAGTTCAGGCTATCAAATTCTACGTGATCGAGGAGGACATGAGATATAACGCCTTATTCGGAAGGCCTTGGGTTCACAACATGAGTGCAGTACCTTCGATGCTACACCACACACTGAAGTTCCCCACACCGGAAGCAATCAAGATGGTTTACAGAGAGCAGCCGGCCACAAAAAAAATGTTCACAGTCGATGAAATGATCCTGAGGTCCACACTCTTGACATCAAAGAACACTGAGCCAATTAGAAGGAAATAAATTAAATAACAATCACTAATACAGGCCCCGACCGAACCGGAGAAGCAAGGGGCAGGCGGGGATGATGATTACGGAGTCCCTAGGTCATTCATCACCCCTGATGATTCCGATCCTATCAAGTCAACGGTCGAGGAGCTGGAGCAAGTCGTATTGATCGGACACTTGCCCGATCAGAAGGTATACCTGGGCACGGGGTTAACTCCCGAGCTCAGGAAAAAACTCAATCCTTATAGCTAACTTAGACTGTTTCGCTTGGTCCTATCTTGATATGATGGGGATCCCGCCAGAAATAACCACTCATAAGTTAAGGATGGGTCCAAAGTTCCACCCGGTTAAACAGAAAAGGAGGCCTGCATCCGAAATCAAGCACGCATTCGTTAATGATGAGGTATCCAAACTCCTTAAAATAGGTTCCATTCGGGAAGTTAAGTACCCGGATTGGTTAGCTAACATAGTGGTAGTGCCTAAAAAGGAAGCAAGTTAAGAATGTGCGTAGATTACAAAGACTTGAACAATGCATGCCCTAAGGACTCTTTTCCTTTGCCTAACATCGATCGCATGATCGATGTAACGACCGAGCACGAGATACTCAGCTTTCTCGACGCCTATTCGGGGTACAACCAAATCCGGATGGACCCGGGCGATCAAGAAAAAACTTCTTTTATCACTAAATTTGGCACCTATTGTTATAACGTGATGCCGTTTGGAGAAAAGAACGTCGGTGCCACTTATCAACGCCTAGTAAACCGGATGTTCGAAGAACAGGTAGCAAAATCAATGGAAGTTTATATTAACGACATTTTAGTTAAGTCCCTAAGAGAAGAGGACCATTTGAAATTTTTGCAGGAAACCTTTGACATATTGAAAAGATACAACATGAAGCTGAACCCGAAAAAATGCGCATTCGGGGTCGGATCCGGAGAATTCCTCGGATTCATGGTGTCCAACCGAGGGATTGAGATCGACCCCGATAAAATCAAATCTATAGAAGACATCACCATGGTAGACAGTGTCAAGGCCGTTCAGAGGCTAACCGGGCGCATAGCCACCCTTGGCCGGTTCATATCGAGGTTCTTAGATAAAGCCACCGATTATTCTCATTATTGAAAAAGAAGAATAACTTTTCTTGGACCCCAGAGTGCCAACAATCTTTGGAAGAACTCAAATGGTACCTTTCAAGTCCACCCGTGCTCCATACTCCGAAGGCAGACGAGCAGGTTTACCTTTACTTGGCGGTGTCCGAGGTAGCGGTAAGTGGAGTCCTAGTACGGGAAGAGGGAGGTATGACATTTCTTGTTTACTATGTTAGTAGAACTCTGGGCAAGGCCGGAACGAGGTATCCTCACTTGGAAAAATTGGCGCTCTCTTTGCTAAGTGCCTCCAGAAAGTTAAAACCGTATTTTCAATGCCACCCCGTATGTGTAGTAACCTCTTACCCATTAAGGAACAATATGCACAAACCAAAGATCTCAGGCCGGTTGGCCAAATGGGCCATAGAAATTAGCGGGTACGATATCAAATATCGACCCTAAACCGCTATCAGATCGCAAATTTTGATAGACTTCATGGCTGACTTTACGCCAGCCTTAATACCCGAAGCTGAAAAGGAATTATTGTTAACCTCGTGGAATTCCTCAAGAATATAGACCGCCTTTACGGATGGATCCTCGAACGCAAAGGGGTCCGGACTAGGCATCGTATTGAAGCCGCCTACGGGTAACGTAGTTAGGCAGTCTATTAGAACTGTGAAATTGACTGCAGGTCTCGTATTAGCAAAAAGCCTTAGGGCCGAGGTGGTCGAAGATAAGTACGATTCCCTCCTTGTGGTAAATTAAGTCAATGGGACATTCGAAGTAAAAGAGGAATGAATCCGAAGGTATTTAGACAAATTGCAGGTAATGTTACATCAATTCAATGAATGGACTTTATAGCACGTGCCTCGAGATCAAAATAGCGAGGCCGATGCTCTGGCCAACTTTTGGTCATCGGTTGAAGACGATGAATTCAGCTTAGGAACAGTTGTACAACTCATGAAATATGTGGTGGAGGAAGGCCATGGCGAAATAAATTCAACAAGTTTAACTTGGGATTGCAGAAACAAGTACATAGACTATTTGAAGACTGGGAAGTTGCCCTTGGATCCAAAAGAATCGAGAGCTCTATGCACGAAGGCGGCCTATCTGAAGGACTTTGTTCAGAAGATCATTCGACGGCCTGCTCGCCATATGCTTGGGACCAGGAGATACCGAATATGTCTTGAGAGAAGTTCACGAAGGCACATGCGTAAATCATTCGGGGCAGAATCTTTGGTTCGGAAGATAATCTGGGCCTGCTATTACTGGATCGACATGGAGAAAGATGCAAAGGACTTTGTATGAAGATGCGACTACTGTCAAAGGCATGCGCCGATGATCCATCAACTTGGAGAGCTACTCCATTTGCTATTGTCCCCATGGCCGTTCATGAAATGGGGAATGGATATCGTCGGTCCCCTGCCATGGGCACCTGGTAAGGCTCAATTCATATTGTTCATGATCGATTATTTTTCTAAATGGGAAGCGTTCGAAAAGTTCGGGAAAAAGAAGTCATTGACTTCATTTGGGACCACATAGGATGCTGGTTTGGGATACCGGCCGAGATCGTGTGTGATAACGGGAATTAATTCATCGGCAGCAATGTAAACAAGTTTTTTGAAGACCACAAGATTAAAAAGATACTATCCACACCCTATCACCCTAGTGGGAACGGACAAGCGGAATCTACAAACAAGACCACACTCCAAAACTTGAAAAAGAGGTTGACCGATGCCAAAGAGGAGTGGAAGGAAATTCTGCCCGAAGTCTTGTGGGCATACCATACGACATCAAAATCTAGTATCGGGGCCACCCTATTTTCATTTGTCTACGGCGCCGAAGCACTAATATCGGTTGAAGTGGGAGAACTGAGCCTCAGGCTCCTATATGCGACCAAAGAATCAAACAGTGAGGCCATGAGAAGGAGCCTGGAACTATTGGACGAAAGGCGTGATTCCACCCTAGTCCGGTTGGCCACCCAGAAACAGCGGATAGAAAGATATTACAACCGAAGAGCCAACCTCCAACACTATAAGATCGGGGACTTGGTGTTAAGAAAAGCGACATTGCATGCCTAGAACCCGAACGACGGAATGCTGGGGCCGAATTGGGAAGGACCATATTGAGTCATCAGAATTACCGACAAAGGCTCGTACAAACTCGAAGCAGGAAATGGTGCACAACTACCGAACAACTGGACCGTGACGTGCTTAAATCGGTACTACTGCTAAGGTACGTTCTCATTTACCTTTTTATAATATTCTGAATCAAGCTAACACTTGCAGACAAGATCCAAAGGAGAATGTGACTACTAGGCCTGAAAGCACGTGTTGCGCTCTTATTCCCTTGAACCGGTTTTGTCAAAAATGGGTTTTCCGGCAAGGTTTTTAACTTGGCAACAGTAATCGTGCTAACTTAGATTTGAAGACCGATTTTAAATCGGAGTTAATGGTCGCATCAACAATATCCGATCCTTCTCCTGATCAACCTTGAATACTGGGGGTCATCACCCTCGGGTTAAGATTTCTTAGCAAGGAAAGAAGCAAACTTTTTACTTGAACAGCTTAGGTTCGGTAATTAGGATTTATTGTAAGGGCCAAATGATTAAGTGAACTGTGACTGCATAGGCCACCTTAGCCATAATACAAGCTTTTACACGCTTTCGATCACGTACTATACACACAAAAATAAAAGAAAGTTTCTACCTTGCTATTACATATTTTTGCCTCTTATAGCATCGAGCCTAAGGGCTATCCCTATTCGAGGACTATCAAGCCCAAGGGTTATCCCTACTCAGGGACTGGCGTCCGAAATGAGTTCGGGCAACTCGGGCCACCAAATCCCGGAGGCACAAAACCTATTAGGTAATGCCTAAACACAAAAGGCTACGGCCACCCTAAAAAATGGCTCGGAGACGTCCGAAGCCCCTTATCAAAACATAAGGCCTTCATAAAAATTCAAAGCCTGCTAAAAGGTTACCCTCGGCAAAAGCATCGTCTAAAAATACTTAAGCATCTTGGGAAAACTTCAGGTCACTCCGAGTTTTCGAAGCCTCGAGCAAATAAGTTTGCATCGAAGTCAGATTCTATTCGGACCTCTGAAAAGCAAACGACTTACAACTACATTTGATTCTATGCTAAGGCATTAGAAATATTTGCGAGAATAGAAGTTATGAAAAGATGCTAAAAAACAAATAAAGACTCAAAAATCGCCAAAAAGGGTAATTTTATATACTCCGAAATGTATTTATAAAGGCCCAACAAAAACGGCCTCAAAATAAACAACACAACACAAAAACTAAAAAGGTTCTAAGTCATTCATGTCGGTCTTCACCGGGGCTCGATCATCACCAGAACCGTCGGAGCCCTCTAATAAGTAAGGATTTTAACCTCTTAATTGCTCTCTTTTACTTGTGTTTTAGGCCAAAAATGCTTGAAGGTATTCCCGGAAACTAATGAAATATGCTTGCTTGTAGGAATTGTTCAAAATGAGCCAAAGGAACCTTAATCAACTCACAAAAGAGTCAAAAGTTGAACAAAAACAAAGGATGGGAAAAGAGTTCTGAAGCACGAACCGCACGAATATTGTGCGGCCCCGAAAACCATGGTGCGACCGCGAGCATAATTACGCGGTCCGCATAAGGGAGATTCAGAGAGTGTGAATTTTGGGGTAAAGATAAGCGAACGCGGACCGCACTAGAAATTTTCGGCTGTTAAATTCCTTGTGCAACCGCGATTGAAGTTACGCGAACTGCGATGATTGAGGTTCAGAGAGCTTATAAATTGAGCAAAAGAGAGAAGTGCGGTCCGCAGTATATTTGTGCGACCACGGAAGTCCCTTTTGCGTCCACGATCAAAAGTATGCAGTCCGCGAAAGCTCAGCTCAACCCAGATCCAGAATTAAAGAACGCGGACCGCACTCAGAATTGTGCAGGCGCGAAAGCAAGAGTGCGGCCGCACTTAAAATTATGCGGCCGCACAACCTCCGCAGGGGTATTTTTGTTAGATATTTTTATCTTAGTATAAATAGATCTTTTTGTCATTTTTAGGTTAAGTTATGTATTAGAGGAGCACCTAAGATGGCTCAGTTTACTACTTTTGGAAATTTTGTACTAGATTCAGCTTTTAACATTAGATTTTCATCCTTTAGTCTAATATTATAAATTTTATCTTCATTTCATATTTAATTTCCGTTATTTCCATGAGTAGCTAAACCTATAGCTATGGTTGTAACCCAACCCTAGTGTAGGTATTTGATGGTTATTTGATTTTAGGGCTTGAATGTGAATGGGTTAGTGATATTAAGCCTAGTTCTTGCTAGAACTATAGAATTAATGGTTTCAAACATTGATTCATGCCTTTATGACTTAGTCTCTACTTGAGAAAGAGGGACTAAGTATAGAAAAACTAGGCTAACAAGGAATTGGGGTGAACTCCAGAAATTGATAGCCCTAATTAAAGGGTTAAACCTAGAGATAGTAATACCCGACTTGAGCTAATATCACTTGAATTGCATGAATACCCATTTGGACTTGAGAAAGCCAAATTAGGCAAAATCACTCAAACTACCGAGAGGAATAGAGTGAGTACCCGGGTGTGATAGCTATATTACGACCTTAACCAATCACAAAATTGCCCTAGATACTACTATCCGTTAGATATCCACCTAGGTAGATGTCACGACCCTAGTCTCTTTAAACATTTGAAAATCAACAACAAAAATATTGTCCTTAGTTTCAATCACTGCAATCCATAGATTAAATTTAGAAGTAGAGATCAAACCCAACATTTGTGGTAGTGTAATTAGTCTCAAAACCAGCATCTAGCTTAGATATAAACCCAATTCCAATTATTAACTCCTTATGGATTCGATCCCGACCTGGTTGGGTTAAAGCTGCATCGACCACCCTTTCTACTCAATAGTAGTGTAGGCTTGGACTCGATCAAATTCTGGCATCGTTGCGGGGAGTTAGACGGTTTTAGCTATATATCTAAGTATTTGTGTGTTGTGTTTCTCTTTCCTTCCGTTTTTCTAATCTTTGTG
Source organism: Nicotiana attenuata (assembly GCF_001879085.1). Taxonomy (NCBI): domain Eukaryota; kingdom Viridiplantae; phylum Streptophyta; class Magnoliopsida; order Solanales; family Solanaceae; genus Nicotiana; species Nicotiana attenuata. The sequence continues at coordinate 331,301 of NW_017670776.1, read as the reverse complement.
TGTGAATTGTTTTTAGGTACCAAATGGCTCATAACAACGAAGCCCTTGAGAATATACCACAAGGGGAGGAGGTAGATGACGAACAAGTGGATGAGGTTCATCTTGAACCTCAAGTAGAAAGGAGAGGCCGCCCGGCTAATGACAACATCCCAAACCCTCCGCCACCTCCTCCAAGGGCAGCACACTGGGTGTTGCCCAACGAAGGCTATGTAAGTGCAATAGTCCCGCCCCGGATTAGGGCGGGCAACTTTCAAATAACCAATGCCATGCTTACACTGTTGGAACAGAGGGGTTTCTTCACCGGATATCCACACCAAAACGCTTATAAGCATCTCAAAGGTTTTTTTGACACGTGCTGGGGGAGCAGCAGACTAATGTCACCGAGGACGCATTGAGGTTAAGGCTCTTCCCATTTTCTCTAAGGGGGAAGGCTTTGGATGGGCTAGAGAGGTTACCCAACCGTTGCATACACACTTGGGATGAGTTGGCCGAGAAGTTCATCTCAAAGTTATTTTCTCCGGGACATATGGCAATGCTAAGAGTTGAGATCCTTTCTTTTAAACAAGAGCCAAATGAACCGCTACATGAGATTTGGGAGAGGTACCGGACAATGGTAAAAGAATTCTGAATAATGATATGACTGAAGCCATGATCCAACAAACATTCTACCGGGAATCAACACAACAAACCAATGTGTGCTTGACCAACTCGCTGGGGGGAACTTCATGAACACTCCATATGCCGAAGCGTGTGAAATACTTGATGAGATGGCAGATACCTGTTTGGCGTGGCAAAGTAGAGCCAATGTGCCCCAAGGTGACCCTAATGTTATCCACCTACACAAAGAGCTACATGACCACGGTCAAGCTATAGCCGAGTTGACAACTACCATGAACAAATTGGCCAAAGCTCATCTTCAACAAGTTCAAGGGACAAAACAAGTGAATGCCATGGAAGAAGTGAACATCATGGTCAACAAGAGAAGGCAACGAGGTCAACAAGTCAAAACAATCCGGACCAATTTGAGCAAAGTGGTAGTGGGTACGATCAAGATGATTCATATGATTATCAAATTGAAGAGGTTCAATATGTCAAAATTATCAAGGTCAACGGGGCAATGCTCCGAATCAACAACAGTGGAGATCACAGGGAATCAAGGAAATTGGGGCGATCAAGGTCACCAAGGAAATTGGAATAGTGGCAAAAACAACCAAGGCAATTGGGGGAACAACAACAATCAAAATTGGGGTAATCAAGGAAATCAAGGCAATTGGGGTGGAAACAATTATAGTAATTAGGGAGGCTATAGCAATCAAGGGGGCTAGAACAATAATAATCAAGAGAATCGGGTGTCGGGCTTTCAAAGGCCCCCGATGTATCAACAACCGAGCAACCCGCCTCCATATCTGTCACAAGGTCCTAGTTCTTCCAACAATGAGATGGGTTGGATTAAAAACTTGTTCAATCATATGATGGAGAAAAATGCCGACTCTGATGCCCAATTAGATGTGAATACTCGCCCTAAGGGGGCACTACCAAGTGATACGGTAGTAAACCCGAAGGGTGGGAACAATACGAAGCACGCTATGGCGGTGACTACAAATAGTGGGAAAGATAGAGTTGCTAGTACCTCAAATTCAAGAAAGTTGTGAATGATCATGTGGTGATGCAAGATGATGATGAGCCAAGCAATGATGTTCAAATGAATGATGAAGTGAGGATAAACATTGATGAAAATGTGGAGGAGACACAAGATGATGTGAACACGTCTAGGGAACAAGTGATAGACATACCGGATCCGGTAGTGCCCAAAGCCAAGGCTCCTTTGCCAAGGCCTCCTCCACCATATCCTCAAAGGCTTGAAAAGCAAAACAATGAGAATCAATTCAAGAAATTCATTGATATGATGAAAAGTTTGTCCATAAATGTGACATTGGTTTAAGCCTTAGAACAAATGCCGGGATATGCCAAGTTCATGAAGGATTTGGTAACAAAGAAGAAATAAATGAACTGTGAAACGATCAAAATGACACATCAAGTGAGTGCCATTGTGCACTCCATGGCTCCAAAGTTAGAAGACTCCGGTGCCTTTACAATCCCATGCACCATTGGTAGTGCCGATTTCGCCAATGCTTTGTGTGACTTGGGGGCAAGAATTAACTTGATGCCTTATTCTGTGTTCAAGACATTGGGGATTGGGCAACCAAGACCCACATCCATGAGGTTGAAAATGGCAGACTGCCCAATGAAGAGGCCATTGGGGATAATTGATGATGTGCTAGTTCGGGTCAACAAGTTCATACTTCCCGCATATTTTATGATACTTGACTGTGAGGTTGACTACGAGATGCGAATCATATTGGGGATACCTTTACTAGCTACAGGGAAGGCGTTAGTTGATGTGGAAGCTGGGGAGCTCACCTTTCGGGTGGGCGATGAAAAAGTTGTGTTCCATGTTTGCAAATCAATGAGGCAACCTAATAGCAACGAAGTGTGTTCATTTGTGGATCTTGTGATCTATGTAATTGTTAATGACACAAGTGTTATGATTAATATTAAAGACCCATTGGAAGCTGTGTTGTTGAATCATGATGTGGATGAGAAGGAAGGCTTGGTGGAATATGTCAATTCTTTGCAAGGAATGGGACCATATACATATGAACCCCAAAAACTATCCTTGGACCTTGAGAATCTGAAGACTCCACCATTAAAGCCCTCAATCGAGGAGCCTCCAACATTGGAGTTGATGCCCTTGCCTTCACACCTCAGGTATGAGTTCTTAGGCCCTTGTTCCAATTTACCTGTTATTCTTTCCTCGTGCTTAACTAACGTGCAGGTACATGCCACCTTTGCGGTGCTCCAAAGGAGGATGAAGGCAATAGGTTGGACATTGGCGGATATTCGGGGTATAAGCTCCTCTTTTGCATGCACAAAATCATATTAGAGGAAGATGCCAAACCCTCCATGGAACATCAAAGAAGGTTGAATGAGGCCATGCAAGAGGTAGTCAAGAAAGAGATCATCAAATGGTTGGATGTTGGGGTTGTCTACCCCATTTCTGATAGTTCATGGACTTCACCGGTATAATGTGTCCCAAAGAAGGAGGGAATGACTGTGATTACAAATGAAAACAATGAGTTGATCCCCACAAGAACTGTCACTGGTTGGAGGGTTTTCATGGATTATAGGAAGCTCAACAAAGTGACTCAGAAAAACCATTTTTCGATTCCATTTCTTGATCAAATGTTGGATAGGCTAGCCGGACGTGCCTATTATTGCTTCTTGGATGGGTATTCCGGCTGTAACCAGATTCTTATTGCACCTGAAGACCAAGAGAAGACCACTTTCACTTGTCCGTATGGCACATTTTAATTCTCAAGGACGCCGTTTGGTTTATGTAATGCACCGGCTACTTTCAGCGGTGTATGATGGCAATATTCATGGATATGGTGGAGGACTTTCTCGAGGTTTTCATGGATGATTTTTCTGTTGTGGGGAATTCTTTTGATGCGTGTTTGGATAATCTTGATAAAGTATTGGCATGTTGTGAAGAGACCAACTTGGTGCATAATTGGGAGAAGTGCCACTTTATGGTTGAGGAGGGCACTATCCTTGGCCACAAGATCTCCAAGAATGGTATTGAAGTGGATAAAGCAAAAATTGAAGTTATATCAAAACTCCCTCCTCCTACTTCCGCCATAGGAGTGAGGAGCTTTCTAGGTCACGCAGGGTTTTACCACCGGTTCATCAAGGATTTCTCAAAAGTGGTGAACCCCTTGTGCAAGTTGTTACAAAAAGATGCAAAATTTATGTTCAATAATGATTGTGTGAAGGCATTTGAGCTACTCAAGTATAGGTTAACTACCACTCCCATCATTACCGCACCAAATTGGAGCTTACCATTTGAGCTCATGTGTGATGCTAGCGACGTGGCGGTAGGAGCGGTATTGGGGCAAAGAATCTACAAGATATTCCATACGGTCTACTATGCTAGTAAGACCATGAACGACGCACAAGTCAACTATACGGTGATCGAGAAAGAACTTTTAGCCATTGTCTTTGCTATGGAAAAGTTCCACCCGTACCTCATGGGTACCAAAGTGATTGTTCATACCGATCACGCGACACTTCGTTATTTGATGAGTAAAAAGGACTCAAAGGCTAGATTGATGTGGTGGGTACTTCTTCTAAAAGAATTTGATCTTCAAATCATAGACCAAAAAGGGAGTGAGAATCAAGTGGCGGACCACTTGTCCCGTTTGGAAGAGGACGGGAGACCCCATGATGGCCTTAAAATCAATGATTCGTTTCCGGATGAATAACTTATTTCCATGTCTTTGATCGAGATGCCTTGGTTCGCTGATGTCGCTATTGTCCCGAATGAGTTCTCTTCAAACCAAAGAAAGAAGTTCAAACGGAACTGCTTGTATTATTATTGGGACGAGCCATATCTGTTCATAATTTGCACTGATGGTGTTATTCAGAGATGTGTTCCAGAAGAAGAGAAATTAGGTATTCTTGAAGCTTGCCATTCTTCACCTTATGGTGGTCACCATGGTGGAGCAAGAACTTCTACAAAGGTCCTAACCTGTGGATTTTATTGGACTACCTTGTACAAAGACGCTAGCGAGCTTGTTAAGAGGTATGATGATTGCCAAAGGACCGATGGGATTTTCAAGAAGAAAGAGATTCCTCTCACTACCATCCTTAAGATTGATATTTTTGATGTGTGGGGCATAGACTTTATGGGTCCATTTGTGAGTTCATGTGGGAACACCTATATTCTTGTTGTTGTGGATTATGTTTCCAAATGGGTTGAAGCGGTGGCTTTGCCTAACAATGAAGCACGGAGTGTGGTGGCTTTCTTGAAGAAAAACATATTCACAAGGTTTGGCACCCCGAAGGGCCATCATTAGTGATAGGGGGTTTCTCATTTAGGCAATAAAGCATTCGACATGTTACTCTCCAAGTATGGTGTCACTCACAAGGTGTAAACCTCCTTACTCACCCTCAGGCAAGTGGACAGGCTGAANTCAACTCTCGATTACGGATTTTTCCGGGAAAGCTAAAGTCAAAGTGGAGCGGTCCCTTTGAAGTGGTTCATGTGGCTCCTTTTGGTGCTCTAGATTTGAAAAATAAGAATGGTGAGATCTTTATAGTCAATGGGCACCGGGTGAAGCACTACCTTGGTAAGGTTGATGATAACCACATTGTGGCATTGATCCATTTCAAGTGAATGATGGAAACATGCGTCGTGCCGCGACGTTAAATCAGGTGCTTCTTGGGAGGCAACCCATGAGTTTTACTTTCTTTTGATTTTCTTATTAGATTAAGCATTGTTTTGCACTAACTGGTTGTGAAGTTTATGTAGGAATTGGTTGTGCAGCGCAGGAACTTGACAAGGAAAAATTTGGCTGAGGGGTGAAATTGTGCAGACCGCGCCAGAATTATGCGGACCACACAAGCACTTTGTGGCCGCACAATTCTATGTGTGGTTGCACAATTAGAATGGGAAAATGCTAACTCTCTGAAGTTTGGCCTGACACAATTCCTTAAGAGTTCAGGTCGCACCCAAAATTTTGCGGACAGCACAAATTGTGCGGCCGTGACCATTTTTATGCTGACCGCATTAATAAATCTGATGCTGAGCTACAAAAGGTAAAGAGTGCGGACCGTACCAAAATTGCGCGGCCGCACTCAGGTAAGTCGGAGGGTCACTGGGGTCAGAGTATGAATAGGACTTCTTAACACTGTTTGCACTTTACACACTCTGACCTCTCAAGCAAACCTAAATCACAGTGCATTTCCTTGTTTTCAATCTCATCTTTTACTCATCATGTGTTGATTTCCTACAGCATTTCACTACTGGTATGTTCATTTCAATGAATTGATTTTATCTTTATCTTTTCTTTTCTCTTTGTTTTAGTTTTCTTCTTTTTTAGGGTTAGGTTCATACCAAATATGTCAAATTGATGCTTAATTCTTGCTTAGAAACATATGGGTAGTGTTTGAATGCATAGTGGCGGCTAGGGTTAGTAGCTTTTATTGTATAATTGCCATAAATCATGCCTAATTAGTGAAAACTCTTGTATTAATCGAACCTCAGTGCCGATGTAATTTGAATTTCACGGCCGCACACATTTTCGTGCGGTCCGCAATAGGGTATGCGGCCGCATGCAAAATTGTACAGTCCATGATACCCTAATTTCAAGGTACTTTTAGTTGCTTAGAGTCTGTGGCCGCACTCAATTTTGTGTTGTCCGGGGCTGATTTTTTGCGACCGCACCCAATTGTGTGCGGTCCAGACAGTTGAACTTCAGAGACCCAACAAAGTGTTTATGCGGTCGCACTCAAAATTGTGCGGTCCACGATGGGTGTTATGCGGCTGGGCTCAGTTTTATGCGTTCCGCGATGGGCAGTCCGCGACTGCACTCGCTTTTGTGTGGTCCGCACTGCCCTATTCTGAGAGGCATTACCTTTCCTTTCAACTGTATTTCACTAACACATGTTGAACCCCAATTCTAACTGATATTCACTACTTGTGTGTTGCAGACAATGGTGTGTTCCCAAGGTCGAGGTGATACTTCCAAAGGGAGGGCAGAACCCTCCCAAGGCCGGGATCGAGGCAAACCCAACATACCTCTGTCAGTTCAAAAGATAATCAGCAAAAAAACAACCACCAATAGAGCCCCGGACACTTATGAGACTGGTGAGTATGTCCCATCCGGGGAGGCTTCTGAAGGAAACTTCGCGCAAGCATAGCCGGAAGTCCAGTCCCAACAAATCCCCAAACAATTTCCCGGGAGATTGCATTTGGTTAATGAGTCCTCCTCCTCTGAGGGTTCATATGAGGGTTTGGAAGAGGGTAGTGAAGATTCTGAACCCTATCCCTCACATGTTGCCCTAGTTGCAATCAATTTAGATGATGATGATAAAGTCCAGGATGACGGGAGAGGGGGTGATACAATGGTGGGAGGCATGGCTAGATCAAGGAAGGCAGAGGTGTGGGCTGACATATTTGTCAGTGAGAAGGTATATTCCAAATTCCGAGAATGGTGGCCCCAAAGGTCGCTCTCTCTTGAGAGACAATTCATTACCAAAGACCTGAGCCAGCACAATCCAAATGTTCTAAAGCAATTCACGGAGATAAAAGGATGGAAAGGGTTCTCCGGCCCTGTACTTGATGCCAATGAATACCTCGTCAAGGAGTTTTATGCCAATGTTGCCCATATCAAAAATAGTACAAAAGTTACGAAGGTCCGCAACTTGAATATCCAGTTTGATGGCTAAGCACTGAACAAATACGCAGGGTTTGAGGAGGTTGAGGCTGTGCAATACCTAGAGAAGCTAGCCTTGGGTGAGGCAGTTCGCCCATGGCTAACTGATATACTTGCTATTCCGGGGACAACACTTGTATGGCTCACAGCGGGAGTGCCAATTGTAAGAGCCACCCTTAACTTTGAAGCAAAAGGGTTGAAAACATTCGTGTGCAGCCGTCTTGACCCTTGCCAGCATGAAAATGTTCTTCCAATTTCCCGAGCAGTGTTGGTAGCTTACATCATGGCAGGATATCCTATTAATGTAGGGAAATTGATGTCCTACAATATTTCCAACGCAGTCCAGAAAGAAGAAAGACCTTATCCCTACCCCAACTTCCTCACTGAGTATTTCAAAGATCAAGGGTAGAGCCGAGACATTTTGATGTGGAGGTGAAGTCTAAAAAGCCTTTCTCATGGTATAACCTCCAGGGAGCGGACAACCCTAAATTCAAGGGTAAAGCCACTACCTCTACCGGCCAGTCTAAAGAGCCAGGGGTAGTGGCCACTAGGTCAGTTGCCAAGCCCGCCACAGCAGGCGGTACTTCTACCGGAGCAGCAGCCATACCTCCTCCATCTTCCGGACCATCTGTCTCAGTGCCACTGTCAGTGCCTTCATCTTCCACTTACCCTCAGACTGCACTGAGGGTTTCCCAAACACTATCCTATATCAACAACTGGATGCAGGCAGCTACCACAAAGCTGACTGCCATATCCAGTGCAGTGGCCGCACAGTCTTCAGCCCCAACAGCACTTCTGGTACCTTCATCAGTGGAGGACTCATTGAAGAAGATTCTGGACAACCAAAAGAAGATCCTGGAGACTCTTGATACACATGGGAAGGTCATTGTAAACCTGACCAAGCAGGTCAGGAAGATGAAGAAGTCTCAGGCCTCAAAGAAGTCCGTAGAGAAGCTGGCTAAGGAGGTTGAGAAGATTGCACATGCAGGAGACTTGCCAATGGACCTTCTCATTGAGGAGACAGTCCCAGCAGCACATGCAGCAGAGCTCGAGGCACTAGAGGTAGCAGTCAGCCAGTCTGAGGAGCCGGCTGTAACATCACACATTGCTAAGGAGCTGATTCAAATGCTCAGCAACCCCGTAGTCCCATAGTTAGAGGATGTGGAGATCCAATTAGAGGAGACACACGGTGCTAATGTTGAGGACCCAATGTAGATAGAGACCACATAGGGAGTTTTCTCTACTCTCTACCCCTTTTCCCTATTCTTATTTGTTATGAGCATTGAGGACAATGCTATTTTTCATTGGGGTTGTGGTCCATTTTGATTTGATGACATTTGATGTGTAATAACCATTAAACTATTTTTCTTTATCTTTATTTATCATTATGTTCACTTTTGGCATGTATATATTTTTACCATTTGATGTATATATTCATTTCCATTTATGTATATATTCACTGTACCACAAGTTTGTATATATTCAGTTTAATTTCCGTAGTTTACTTCATAACTTCTTTCGTTATTTTTCCTTAGTAGCATAGATTCTTATTTATTTTAGTAGCTTCTTAGTTACCGTGAAAATGGTAATAACAATTAAATTTATTGATAAGACTCTAAAAATACGTGATCTATTTTTAGGCTAGTTGTCTAAGCAAATGATGCTAAGTATATGAAGTTAAGAGACGAAATGTGAGCTAAAATAGAGTTAGAATTAAACCGACGAGCTAGCCAATCGGGGCCTCAGACTGACCGATACGTGGCCTCGAGGTTGATTCATGGGCTCGGGCTCGAGCTACTAAGGGCAATCAGGGAAGGGCTAACAATTGTAAAATAATCAACGAAGGCTCTTTATAACCAATGATAAGCAATAAATGAAGAACAAATATGAAGATAATAAATAAGAGCAACAATATCGAGAGAGTATGTTAGAGAGAGAAAGAGAGAGTTCTTGTATATTTCGTGTGAAGTAGCTGGAGCAACAGTCCTTACAAGGTGCCAAAGACCCCCTTTTTATAGGAGGAGAATCCTAACATAGCATTAATTACAAAGATAGGGGGATGGGACAACTAGATGACACTAGACTCTGCCAACACTAGCTGCATACCTAGGGAACTCCCCATTCCCATCATAATCGCGACCAACATTGTCATTAGGTCGGGCGCCAACGATCCTCGAGGGAGGGAATTCGACCATGGCCTCGCATCCTCGAGGCCTCGAGATGATATTCAGAAATGCTTTAATGACGAGAAATCGGACCCTCCAATTTCGCCGTATACAGATAGTCTCCGCGTTTCTTAGAATGAAGTAATAGGAAACGATTTTAAGCCTCCATTCCGAGGACATCATTTCCATGACGTCAGCCTATAGGAGCATTAAATGCCATGCCCCAAAAAACCGTGCAAGGGTTGCCGTCAAATGCGACTACCGAGGAACCCACGAACCGCTGTTGGCTTGTCCCTTCCGCTTCCTGTGTGGTTCCTATAAATATATCAACTATTTGATAATCCTTATTTTCCCGGCATCTTCAAGTTCGAGAGTCCAGACCCATCATCTTTTACACTTTTCCATCTTACTTTCTTAAAGAAGATTATACCATCGTAATGGCCAAAACTTCAATGACGGTTCCTCGGCGGAATGAAGTTGCCTCTTCATCTCGGTCGTCTAAAGAGAAAGCAAAAGTGATACCCACTCTGGGGCAATGTACTCCCCCCGATCTTGATATGTCGAAAGATTATACCACCAATAAACCCCCTTCTACACCGGGCCGATGTGAGCACGTGTCCCAGTACATCAGTGTCGTGACCGATGCAGGGACGGTAAAAGGGGACTGCCGATGGGGGGAGAAGTAGAGGTGGAAATTCCTGATTCTGACGGGAACCTAACGAACTACAAAACCGGTTTACTCCACGTATATACTTATCCCTTTACCTTGGGTCCGGCCGATCTTTCTGGGCCCTTCCTGTGGGGATAGATCCGGTCATCCTCGACTTTTGTGATAAATATCAGGTGACGGTCAGTCAAATCCATCCCTCTTTTTGGAGGGTAGTCTTGATGCTCCGTTGCTTCACCGATGAGATTGGGGACGAGACCTTCAGCCTCAATCATTTGATCAGGATGTACAGCCCCCGATTCTATCGAGGCTTGATTAGGCTTCGTCATTGATCCAAAAAATCATTTTTCTCGAGCACCGACGAGCAGAAAGATCGGGTATGGATGAGTAGGTTTGTCCGGGTTAAAACCTCCGACATCATTCCGGCCGGGAGGATGCGTTTCCTGGAGAGGTGGAACACGCAGCGTAAGCATTTTTCCCTTCAGACATGTTTTGTGATCTCCTTCCCTTTCTTCCAAAATAGATGACGTCTTTTTTGGTTTCTGCAGCTGCCGCTTGGTATCCTGAAGCGGTCTCGGATCTTCCGGGGTGGATTGAATGGTTGGACAACAAGTTTCCATACTTCTGTCGATCTTGCACCGACCTGGCCAAGATGCGGTGGGTGGCCAAGAACCATGGTAAAGTTTCTCTTACCGCCTACGTCTTAGCCTTATGATTTTTCCTGTACCTTCTTGTGCTGATAAGTTATGCGCTCGTAGGCCTTGATGAGAAAATGTTGCTGAGACCGCCTCCTGGCAGAGAGACGGCGGTTTTGGGGCCTGTCAAGGGCAATAAAAGGAAAGGCAAGGAGGATGCCGGCCCTTCCGTAACAAAGAAACCCGAATCACGCAGGCTTGAACCATCGTTAAGATCCCCGCTTCAGCTTCCGAAGCAAGCCTCGATACCGGAGACAAAAATGATGATGAGAGCGAATACCGTTTGGAGGAGAGGCCGAAGTTGGAAGCGGGAGTCCCGCATGTACTCCAACCGGAAGCCGCTGAATCGGGGACATCCGATTCAGGACGGTCCTGCGCGGTGGGGACCCTCGAGGAGGGTGTTAATGTGGTTCCCAATTCCGCGGCCGGAAGCGATACATCTTCTGATAGGGGGATCGTAGCCGCCGGTCCCGAAGGATCTGGGCTCGGAGCTTTGCGGAGGCAGGAGTTGCCCACCGAGGACCTCTACGACTTGTGTGATTTTGGCTCGAGCCTTCGATTCTCATCAGGGGAGATATGATGATTGCCAAAGCGCTGATGGGATTTTCAAGAAGAAAGAGATTCCTCTCACTACCATCCTTAATATTGATATTTTTGATGTGTGGGGCATAGACTTTATGGGTCCATTTGTGAGTTCATGTGGGAACACCTATATTCTTGTTGTTGTGGATTATGTTTCCAAATGGGTTGAAGCGATGGCTTTGCCTAACAATGAAGCACGGAGTGTGGTGGCTTTCTTGAAGAAAAACATATTCACAAGGTTTGGCACCCCAAGGGCCATCATTAGTGATAGGGGTTCTCATTTATGCAATAAAGCATTCGACACGTTACTCTCCAAGTATGGTGTCACTCACAAGGTGTAAACTCCTTATCACCCTCAGGCAAGTGGACAGGCTGAAGTCTCCAACAGGGAGATCAAGAGTATTCTATCCAAAACTGTCAATGCAAACCGAACTGATTAGTCAAGGAAACTTGACGATGTTCTATGGGCCTATAGAATAGCTTACAAGACTCCAATTAGTATGTCTCCGCATCGGTTGGTGTTTGGGAAAGAATGTCACCTCTCGGAGGAATTAGAGCACAAGGTCATGTGGGCATTGAAAAAATTGAACCNAGATTGGGGACGAGACCTTCAGCCTCAATCATTTGATCAGGATGTACAGCCCCCGATTCTATCGAGGCTTGATTAGGCTTCGTCATTGATCCAAAAAATCATTTTTCTCGAGCACCGACGAGCAGAAAGATCGGGTATGGATGAGTAGGTTTGTCCGGGTTAAAACCTTGGACATCATTTCGGCCGGGAGGATGCCTTTCCTGGAGAGGTGGAACACGCAGCGTAAGCATTTTTGCCTTCGGACATGTTTTGTGATCTCCTTCCCTTTCTTCCAAAATAGATGACCTCTTTTTTGGTTTCTGCAGCTGCCGCTTGGTATCCTGAAGCGGTCTCGGATCTGTCGGGGTGGATTGAATGGTTGGACAACAAGTTTCCATACTTCTCTCGATCTTGGACCGACCTGGCTAAGATGCGGTGGGTGGCCAAGAACCATGGTAAAGTTTCTCTTACCGCCTAAGATGCGGTGGGTGTACCTTCTTGTGCTGATAAGTTATGCGCTCGTAGGCCTTGGTGAGAAAATGTTGCTGAGACCGCCTCCTGGCAGAGAGACGGTGGTTTTGGGGCCTCTCAAGGGCAATAGAAGGAAAGGCAAGGAGGCTGCCGACCCTTCCGTAACAAAGAAACCCGAATCACGCAGGCTCGAACCATCGTTAGGATCCCCGCTTCAGCTTCCGAAGCAAGCCTCGATACCTGAGACAAAAATGATGATGAGAGCGAATACCGTTAGGAGGAGAGGCCGAAGTTGGACGCGGGAGTCCCGCATGTACTCCAACCGGAAGCCGTTGCATCGGGGACGGCCGATTCAGGAGGGTCCTGCGCGCTGGGGACCCTCGAGGAGGGTGTTAATGTGGTTCCCGATTCCGCGGCCGGAAGCGATACATCTTCTGATAGGGGGACCGTAGCCGCCAGTCCCGAAGGATCTGGGCTCGGAGCTATGCGGAGGTAGGAGTTGCCCACCAAGGACCTCTACGACTTGTGTGATTTTGGCTCGAGCCTTCGATTCTCATCAGGGGAGATAAGGGATGCTCAGGATGTAAACACCGCCAAAGCGGGGATTCCTCTCAAAGGGGGAGGCTCACTTGGCAATATTTTTGATGATGTTAATAATAACGTCGGTCTTGACGTTCCTGGCGGCAGAGATATTCCTGTAGCTGGTGATAGCTATCTTTCGTATATTTTTTTTAGTCTAGAGTGTCACTCTTTGTTCTTGTAACTCTTTCGTTGTGACACAGTGCACGGAGATGTATGATCACGCCCTCTCCAGGCTTCTTGAGGGGCTTTCATGCAATGAGAAGGAGCTTGGTAGGCTTGCCTCAAGACTACGAGAGTCAGAGGCCTATTCTGCCCAGAAGGAGAAAGAGTCAAGCGAGCTTCGAGCTACTTTGGAGGGAGTGCTCCGAGAGAAAACTGATCTCGCCGAGCAAGTATTTTGCCTTACATGAGCCCGACCTTCACTCCTATAGTTTGCACCAGCTGGCTATTTTTCTTTTGTAGGTCGATGATAAGTTGGTATTTTACCAACTTATCTTGTCTTTAAGCCTATAGTTTTGCTATGTTTGAGTGATAAAATTACGTAATTAATGCCATTTACTTCTATATTACAAGTCCTATGTGATTTAGAAGTGATGTTGAAGAAACCAAGTGAAACGAGTCAAAAAGAAGCTAAAAAGAAGGAAATCGGGAAAGGGCTTCAGTTGTCGCAATTGCGACATATTTAAGGGAAATGCGAGCGAAGCGGTGATGGGAATTGCGAGATGTTTCTCGCAATTTCTATGAAAAGCCATTCAGGTAGTCTTCGCAAATGCGAAGACTACTTCGCAAATGCGAAGAGTCAACTAGGCAGTCAACATTCGCAAATGCGAAGTACAGATCGCAAATGCGAAGATGCACAGTGTAGCCATAGTTCGCAATTGCGAACCTTTGTTCGCAAATGCGAAAATCGCGATTCAGACCTGGGTAATTCTGGAATTTCACATTTTTTGGCCCCAAACCATTTAATACCCGACTTAGCTCATTTGTAAGAGATCTTTGGCAAATTTCTTTGGCTTATTTTTAGTCTCTCAACACTAGAAAGAACAAGTTTTGGAAGCTAGGGTTTGCACCCACACTTGGGTCTTGAAGATTTGAAGCTTTTGGTGAAGAATTTCTTACCCATTTATGTTCATTTCTTCATTTCCTGGCTTTGTATTGAATATCTAAGTGTGTAGTATTTATTTCAACACTTGAATCTTGTTTATGGAAATAATCATATTTAAAGTGTGGATTAAATACCTTGTTGTGCTTATGTATTGAATGACTTTTATCCTTTTATGAAGTGAGTTATTGTTACTTTAATTATTCTTGTTCTTTTATGTTTCCAAAGGGATTAGCTAACCCTAGGACTCGCCCATTAACTCTGAATTAATTATGGGAAAGATTATTTGGGGTTGGGAAAGATTAATTAACAAGAACTTGAGACTTTAACCCTCATTTTATGGATTCTACCTAGGAATAGGATTGAACTACTTGTAACCATATCCGGGTGTTCTTAATCTCCTAATTGTTTTAGGAATAATTCAATTAGGAAGTCTTGTTAGTCTTTGGAAGAAGCTAATATACAATTATTATCTGTGGCTAATTAACATAAACTCGCTCATATTTGTAAAATCGTGAATACATTGGATCGTTACTTGAGTGTAATTCCCAATGCATCCATACTTGTAGCCATTGATCATTCTACTTGCTTTCTAGGTTAGTTTACATTTCCACAATTAGGTATAAATATTTTCTAAACCAAAATCTAAGTGTTTGGCATTGTGCGATAAGTGATAATTCTCTTACATTCCTCATCGCCTATATATTTTTCTCTGTGGGATTCGACCCCGACTCATAGTTGGGTAAATCATATTGCATGTGACCGTGTCCATTTAATTTTTAGTAGTGGATTTGGACATTATCAAAATTGGCGCCGTTGCCGGGGAACAATTTGGCGTAATTTAGGTTGTTTGAGAAATAAGCGTAAGTGCTTTGGTCCAAACTTGTGAATATTTGTGTAATTAATTTTTCTTACCTTGGTCTATTTTTCTTGTTTGTTTCTTGTTTATTCTCTTATTTTTGAAAAAATAAATGGCATCATATAATTAAGATTGGTCGGATGGTAGTTGTTCATACTTTGATGACCCATGTCCTTATTGTGGAGGACCACACTCGTGGCAAAATTGTTTAAATTCTCCCGGGGGCGGATTGTGCGCACAATGTCAAACCTATGAGTGGAGTATTTGTGATAAATGTGGTTGTCAAAATGGTCATTGAGATTATTGTGCTTATTTTTCATTCCCTTCCCAAGCCCCCGCTATGATGATTCTACTTTTTGTGATGAAAATGATAGGGCTATGGGAGTGGAAGAACTTGAGCATGGCAAAAATGGAGATTTCAAGCTCATGCTAGAATGCCTAATTGAAGGAGGAAACAAAGAACAAAGTGCCTTGGAGGAGCTTTTGGAAACTAGTCTCCAAAATGACTTGTCACTTGAAAGGTTGCACTCACAAATAGGAGAAATGCTTGAAGCTATAGAGATTCAAAAATCCTCGAAAGTTAGTGATAGCCAAGAATTTTCCTTAGATGTGGAATCCGAAAATCCTTCCTTGGCGCTTGATCAAAACCAAGAAGAACTCTCAAATGCTCAAAATGAGAAGATGATGCTCATGTTGGAGACCATTCTTGCAAATGAGGAAAAGCACAACTTTGCACTCTAGGACTTGAAACAAAGCTTGACTCACAATGATGAACATATCCGCACTTTGGAAGCTCAAATGAAAATAATTGTTGAGGCTCACTATGCCCACCAACTTGAGAGTGTGGAAGCAAGTCAAGAAAAGTCCGATTTCGAGGAAGAAAGTGAGCTCTACTTTGTGGAATCAAGATTTGAACATCCGCCAACCAACTCTATGAGTGTTTGTGATGCCAAGAAAAATATGGAATTAGAGTCAACCGGGGTGATTGAAAATGTTGTTGAAATTGACTCTAGTCCGGGGAAAAAGAGGATGTCAAAATCCGGGAAAAATTGCAAGTTGGAGGTCTGAAGTCACATACAAGCATTTTTCAACATTGGAATTGTGTGGTGATATGGAAGTTGAACTTCACGAATCAATGAAGGAGTACAAGGAGGAAAAACTCATACCATACATCCTACAATTTGAGGGAACAAGAAGGCAAAATGACATTCCTCATATGAAAGCCAAGAAATGCAAAATGAAAAATTTTAGGCTTGGCTTGATCATCGACTTACCACCCCCCATCGCTCGTGGTCACAAGCTTGATTCCAAGCTAGGTGCCCGGTTCATATCATCCAAGTGTCGAGAAAAGTGGCAAAGTTGACTTGCGTCGTGCCACGACGTTAAATGCGGCGCTTGGTGGGAGGCAACCCATCGGTTTTTCAAAATTTTTGTCATTTTTGAAATTTTCTTTTTCAGAATAGCTTATTATATTGTGTCCAACCAGTCTGCCAAGTTTCATAATTTTTGGAGTTGATTTGAGTAGGTCGGGGAGATGGAGAGCATGAAAGGCAGTAGCTGATGAAAATTGCAGGGGCAGGTTTCGCATTTGCGAAACTTTCCCCTCGCGTTTCCCATAATTTTGTTGCAATTGCAACAACAGCAGGGTTCATTGACCTTTGCAATTGCGAAGGCTATGTCGTAATTGCGACATCAGAGGATTAAAACTGGGTCGTTCACCCATTTGGAACAAAAGTGAAGCAAAAAGTCTAAGGCTCTCAAACCTTTGTCTCCCTCACTCTCACCATTGTAAAACTGCACTATCTATCACTCCTAATTGGAAGGATCCAGGTACTATAATTGGAAAATGAGCTCTAGCTCTGAACGATCCACAAGTGACAACCCCTTGGAAGCTGAGCAGAACTATGACCAACACTGGTTCTTGTCATTGGAGTACCAAGAACGGTACTATGCTGAACTGATTTCGAAGAAGTTGCTCCTGGAAAGTGGTATATCGCTGGACAACGTCCCAGAACGTCTTCTCGAGTTCTATCAAAGGCTTACAAACTTGGCATGAAACTGTTTTTCCCCTCAACCTTGTCGAGCCAATGAGCAATGGGTGAGGGAGTTTTACGCCAATCTCCCAGCTATCAGGTTAAAGAAGCCAAAGATGAGAATTCGCGGCAAAATGGTGCACTTTGGAGCTGAAGCTGTGAATCAAGTGTATCACCTGGCAAACCATGATATGGCCCCATTCCTTGCAAAAGACTGTGCCTCAGGGGAGTGGTTGGTGTCCAAACTATGTCCTGGTGTAGATGTTTCATGGGCAGCTGAGAAGAGAGGGATCACATCCAAAGAGTTCACCACCGAAGCAAAGATATGGCTGGCCATCATATGCAGTCGTATCTTCCCTGTGTCAACATATGGAATGTACTGGTTACAAGAGCTCAAATGATAGTCTGCATCCTTGATGGTATTCAGCTAAATGTTGGTGAAATCTTCATCAATGAGCTGAGGGAGTATCAGATTCAGAATAGTACATCATTGATATTCCCATCGCTTATCACTGAGCTGTGCCAACTTGCTGGGGTGGAAGAAGATCCGGGAGACAACTGGATAGAGTCGGGAAAGCCTACCAATCCTTTGAAGAAAAGAGGAGAGGGCGGTGTAGTGAAGAGCAAAAAGAGAAAGCTGGTGTCTTCTTCTCAGGTTGATCAGAGTAGCCAGCCATCCTCTTCCGTAGGAGGACCATTTGCTGTGCTTAGTGAGGAGATGCGGGTAATTCGCGAGCTAGTAGCTGGCCTTCCACAGGGACCTAGGGAAACATCTGAGGGACCCGCATACATTTTAAAGAAAGAGTTTCAAAAATACCTTGATGATCAGAGGAAGCAGGGGGATCACCTTAAGATGCTGGAGAAGGCATACACTGATCTGGCCAAGGCGCATGATGAATTGAGCAGTTCTCATGGCACTTTAGTAATGGCACACACCCAGATGAAGAAAAGAGACAAATTCTTTACCCGCATGTGGAAGGGTGTAAAGGAGCTGTGGAAAGTCCTAAAGCCTCAAGACCCAATGCCATCGATCAGGCCGGTAGATGATGATGATATTCCTGTTCATTGGTCCGAGGAAGAAGGAGAGGAGGTTGCCTCTGAGTCAGATAGCGAGGAGAGCACCTGATGCAGTATTCAGGGAGCACTTTCCACCATTTTACTCTATCATGTTTAGTTGCATTTGGGACAATGCATGATCTTTAGTTGGGGGTGACTTCTTGTATAACTGTTGTTCTTGTATAAATGTGGATAACTGTGGAGATTGGTACTTTGGTTGTTTTCATTTTGTTGTTATTGTATTTTCATGTGGTGTGTGATATTATTGTGTTTATTAGCTTCTTGATTTTGGTTACTAGCTTCTTAATTTTTTTTAGTATGTTTTATGTTAGTGGCGATATCCTTGGTTTTCATTGTACCACGGTTCTTTTTCCAAGGATGCCAATTTTCTTCTTGAACCGGGTAATTGTAGAAAAATTTTGTCGACTTTTCCCGATGATGGATAGATAGACAACTTTCTTAAGGAAATTAGTCTTGTAGTTTAGATATAGCTATGTTAATATTAGGAAGAATAAATGGTTTGAGTTGGAGTTTGTGCCCATTGACCAAGTTGTGGCTTGATTGGTACCAACATGATTTAAACCTCGGCATATGAATTTTTGGTTGTTGAAAAAGAAAAATAATTGAAGTAAAGATGTCATGACTTTTAGACTCAAATATTGGCTCTTTCATTCACTAAATAGCTTCCTATGCTATATGTAACCTCTTTGAGTCATTTGTTTCAATTGGATTTTGGATCTGTATTCCACTTGAGTGTTCATGTGCCATGTGTGGTGAGATTTATTGTGAGTTCTTTTGCATTACTTGTAGAACTTTCCCGGAATGTCCTTCAAGGCGAAATCATAGACTAACTTGGTTTGAAAAATGATATTAGGCCTTCCTTGGACTGCTATTGTGCCTTAAATTTCCTACCCTTGAATATTTTCCCTAGTCAACCCATTTTTAGCCTTTAACCTTGTTCTTTGGCAACCATGTTACAAGCTTTTATCCTTTGTTCTTTATTGATCTAACTTTTGGCACCCTACCTCCCTAAGTACTTTGAAAGTGTAAACATAGGCTAAAAGCCTAAGTTTGGGGGTGAAGGTTGGAAAAGTTATGATATGGAAGTTGTTTAAAAGGTGGAAGGTAGAAAAAAATTTGATAAAAAGTGAAACCTTCCTTGATTTTGAAAAGGAAGGAAGAAAAAAATATAATAAAATGATAAGAAGTTGTGAATAAAGGGAAGATTAGGTGTGGAATGAAAAGTGAAGAAAGGATGGAGAATGTTTTTGAAGGAAGTGGACTTTGATTGTAAATTTTGTAGTGCTTGGGGAGGTATTAAGTCACTCTAACCAAAATTGTGCCATACCTTAACCAAAAGCCTAAACTACAACCCTTTAAGTCCTAATTGATCTTGAACCAAGTTGTCTACATTAGTGGAGAAATACATGAAGGGCAAGCCTATGATACTATTTGTATGCATTTGAACATCTTTGTGAGAGAGAGTTAATTCTTTCCATTTGATATCCCACTTTTGTGTTGAATTAAGATTTATGAGTGCGGGATTCACTCATAAATCTGAGGACACATGAGATTTGAGTTGTGAATTTAATCCCATTTTCAATTGGAAGGAATGACCAAAGAGAGATAATTGTGATAAAGAGGCAAATTTTGAAGCTTTAGTGTCATGACTTGATTTGCTACTTTGATTTGCATAGTGCTTGAGCACTTGAAATGTAATGAATTTCATGAAAAGTGTTTGGCAATTCATATGCTTTGGTTTAATTGTTGGTACCAATCGAAGTCATGCATTTGTGCTTATAGTAGACCTTTTTAGCTTGGAATGATATGGATACAATGTTGAGTTAAATACTTGGGAGGAGATTTTGTCGCTTTCATTGCTTGAGGACAAGCAATAGTATAAGTTTGGGGGTTAGATAAGTTGGTAATTTACCAACTTATCCTGTCTTTAAGCCTATATATTTGCTATGTTTGAGTGATAAAATCACGTGTTTAATGCCATTTACTTCGAAGGTAACCGTTGTCGAGTAGCCGGGCCACTTCCTCCCGGAGTTACCGGCAGTCCTCGGTCCTTTGTCCGTGTGTGTTGTGAAACTCGCATACTAAGTTATAGTTCCTTTGTGAAGGATCCGACTGCACAGGCCTGGGCTATTTGGCGTCCCTGATTTTGCTGATGGCAAACATGACGTCCGATATATCAACGTTGAAGTTGTATTTTGACAAGCGAGGTGCCTCAGTTGGCCCCGCTCTCTATCAAACCAGGCTCTGTTGATGAGCCCCCGAGGATTCTGTCCTTGGTTCATCGATCGATAGTTGCGAGGCGGGTTGCATCTCTGGGCGTTCCTCCTGTCTTGGTGTATGGCTGATATCTTTCCTTATTTGGCTTTGGCTCCTTCGTCAGAAGCCTACTCGGGTATACTGAGCCCAAGGGGGCTCCTACTTGATCATCCTCGACCCTGATCTTCGATTGGTATCGATATCGGTTTATGGTGGGATACTCAATCAGATTTTCTTTCAGCTGCCTTGAAGCTACTGAGCTCCGCTCATTCAGGCCTTGAGTGAAGGCCTGCACCGCCCAGTCGTTGGAGACTGGTGGTAGTTCCCTTCGTTCCGTTTGGATGCGAGATACGAACTCTCACCGCATTTTGTTCTCCCTCTACTTGATCTTGAACACGTCAGACTTTCTCGTTGTTACAGTGACGGCACCGGCATGTGCCTTTATGAAGGAGTCTGCCAGCATGGCAAACGAGTCTATGGAGTTGGGAGCTAGGTTGTGATACCACATCATGGCCCCCTTCGAGAGCGTTTCCTCGAACTTCTTTTGTAAGACGGACTCGATCTCGTCGTCTTTTATGTCGTTACCCTTTACCGCGCACGTGTAGACAGTAACGTGTTCATTGGGGTCTGAGGTCCCGTTGTATTTTGGGAGTTCCGACATTTTGAACTTCTTTGGAATGGGTTTCGGAGCCACTTCCTCTGGGAACGGCCATTGCACGAACTTCTTCGAATCTATACCTTTCAGGACGGGGGGTGCACCCGGGATCTGGTCGACCTTGGAGTTGTAAGTCTCGACCTTCTTGTCGTTGGCTGCTATCATTTTCTTGCCCGATTCGATCCTTTTGGTGAGGTCCTCGAGCATTTTTATGATGGCGGGATCGGCCATCGACCCATTATTGCTTGACCTCTCCGGTACCTGTTCGGCCGGGGGAGCTGTCTCCGATGCTACCGTGCTAGGAGTCTTCTGGTGACTTTGCAACTGAGCAATAGCCAGCTGTTGTGCCTGCAACATTTCAAAAATAACATGAAGGCTAACTTCCCGTTCTTCCCGAGCTGGGGTTTTTTGGGCTTCCTGTTGGTCGATTTGGTGTATGCTCCTATTAGTGTGGGAGCTTGTTTCGACGTATCGAGCGTCACATGAGATTCCGTCCGCCGGAATCGGTCCTGGCGCATTCTCAAGATTTTGTGGTGGCTCACCAACACCTGGAACAGCCACACCATTTTCTCCGTGGTTCTCAATATTGTTGTTTACTGAATCAGACATTTTAACCTGAAACTGAAGATTTTGGACAAGAAAAAGCATGAAAGATAACTTGCATTATGTGATGAAACCAGCAAGAAAATAATCACTATTTTTTTTAGCCCCACGGTGGGCGCCAAACTATTTACCGTGAAAATGATAATAACAATTAAAATTGTTGATGGGACTCTAAAAATGCGTGATCTATTTTTATGCTAGTTGTTTAAGCAGATGATGCTAAGTATATGAAGTTAAGAGACGAAATGCGAGCTAAAATAGAGTTATAATTAAACCGATGAGCTAGCCAATCGGGGCCTCAGACTGACCGATACGGGACCTCGAGGTTGATTCCTGGGCTCGGGCTCGAGCTATTAAGGGCAATCGGGGAAGGGCTAACAATTGTAAAATAATCAACGAAGGCTCTTTATGACCAATGATAAGCAATAAATGAAGAACAAATATGAAGATAATAAATAAGAGCAACAATATCGAGAGAGTATGTTAGAGAGAGAAAGAGAGAGTTCTTGTATATTTCGTGTGAAGTAGTTGGAGCAACAGTCCTTACAAGGTGCCAAAGACCCCCTTTTTATAGGAGGAGAATCCCAACATAGCATTAATTACAAAGATAGGGGGATGGGACAACTAGATGACACTAGACTCTGCCAGCACTAGTTGCATACCTTGGGAACTCCCCATTCCCATCATGACCGCGGCCAACATTGTCATTAAGTCGGGCGCCAACGATCATCGAGGGAGGGAATTCGACCATGGCCTCGCAGCCTTGAGATGATCTTCAGAAATGCTTTAATGACGAGAAATTGGACCCTCCGATTTCGCCATATACACTTCTTTTTTATTTGTTAGATTTTTTTTAAGTTTTATGTTGACAATAAGCCTTTGGTTTTCTTAATGCCACGGTTCTTTCCAAAGGTGGATGTTGTGTGAACCGAGTGGCTCTTCGCAAAGATGGATGGCGTAATAACCTTCTTAAGGGATTGAGTATGTTTTCTTTATGCTTTGGTATATATAGTATTAATGAATAAAAGTGTCTCAAGCATGCTTCACTTGGTACTAACACATTTACCTTCGACCTTATGGTTAGAAACAAGTTGATTGGCAAAGAATAGCTCTAGTTGTGACCTTTAGACTCTTGTGTTGACTAAAACAATCATCGAGTGGTTTCTTTGAGCCATTTTTGATGTTCAATCTTAGCTAGAGTTGTTGTGGGCCCTCGACTCTGTTCTCTTTAACAATCCAGCAGCTTGAGAGGTGAGGTATTGAATTGCAAGTCCAAGTTCTGTGCCAACAAGTCTAGAACTTGCCCTGAATGTTTGTCTAGGCGAAATTCTATGTGTAGCTCAGCTTGAGAAATGATTGTAGGCTCTCCTTGATCCAATTTGAAACCCGAAAGCTTTCGTAGCTACCAGTGTGATATCCCTAGTCAACCCCCTTGAGCCGAAGCCCTTTTTCTTTCAATAACCACGTTACAAGCCTTTACCCGTTCTATAATGACCCTCTCTTGGCACCCGACCTTTCCTTGGCATTCTTGATAGACAATTGGAAAAAGCATAAGTTTGGGGGAGAGACGAGGAATGTGAAAGTAATAAAAGGTACAAAGAACAAAAAGAAATGAAGAAAAGGGAAGTCAAAGAAAAGAAAGAAAGGCCAAAAAGAAATATGTCAAAAAGGAAAGTGAATAAGGTAGAAAGTTGAAGGGATTCAAAGAAAACAATGATGAAAGTCATGGAATGATTAGAAAAGGGGAAAGTTGATTGTCATGAGTAAGAAAGAGTGATAGTGTGTCTCTCTAGTTACCCTAATGAAGAAGAAAATGAACCAAAGAGTCAAGAAAGTATGAGCCAAAATGAGAAAATGGAGTGCTTAAGGAAAGATGAAACCATCATATGCCGATAAGTCCTACCTTGATCCAAAAGCCTTCATTATATTCCCAAAACATCACTATATGATTTCGAGTTAAGTGAGCTTACATTAGTGGTGATTTACTTAAGGGGCAAGCTTATGGTACTTAGAGCCGGACTTGTGTCATTCTTTTGAGAGAGATGAGCGTACTTCTTCACAATCCTTGTTTTCGAGTGATACATTCTAAAGTGAGATATGCTTATGGAGAGTAGAGGAGGAGGATTTTGGGTTCCACAATGACCTAAGTAAAAGAGCGAGCGTCCTTGGTGAGTTAAGTCAACTCTTGATGCTCTAGTGTCACAATAGAACTATGGTACTCAAAAAGTCAAAGCATGGTGTTGGTTATAATTCATTTGTGTTGAGGGTAATTGTTAGTCCCAATTGATGCATGACTGATTCACCTTAGGGTAGTTGAAATATCCTTATGTTTTAGTGGAGGTGGGAATTATCTTATTTTCTCGAGGACAAGCAAAAGCTTAAGTTTGGGGGAGTTGATAAGTAAGGATTTTAACCTATTATTTGCTCTCTTTTACTTGTGTTTAGGCCAAAAACACTTTAAGGTATTCCCAGAAACTAATGAAATATGCTTGCTTGCAGGAATTGTTCAAAATGAGCCAAAGGAACCTTAATCAACTCACAAAGGAGTCAAAAGTGGAACAAAAACCAAGGCTGGAAAAAGAGTTCTGAAGCGCGGACCGCACAAATACTATGCGGCCGCGAAAGCCATGGTACGGCCGCGAGCATAATTAAGTTGTCCGCATAAGGGAGATTTAGAGAGTGTGAATTATGGGCTAAAGATGAGCGCGGACGGCACTAGAAATGTGCGGCCGCGAAATTCCCTGTGCGGCCGCGATTGAAATTACGCGGACCGCGATTATTGAGGTTCAGAGAGCTTAAAATTTGAGCAAAAGAGAGAAGTGCGGTCCGCGGTATAATTGTGCGGCCGCGGAAGTCCCATGTGCGGCCGCGATCGAAAGTATGCAGTCCGCGAAAGCTCAGCTCAACCCAGATCCAAAATTGAAGAATGCGGACCATGCTCAGAATTGTGCGGCTGCGAAAGCAAGAGTGCGGCCGCACTCAGAATTGTGTGGCCACACAACCTCCGCAGGGGTATTTTTGTCATATATTATTAGCTTAGTATAAATAGATCTTTTTGTCATTTTTAGGTTATGTTATTTATTAGAGGAGCACCTCAGACGCCTGAGTTTACAGCTTTTGGAAATTTTGTACTACACTTAGCTTTTAATGTTAGATTTTCATCCTTTAATCTAGTATTATGAATTTTATCTTCGTTTCATCTTTAATTTCTGTTATTTCCATGAGTAGTTAAACCCTTAGATAGGTTTGTGACCCAACCCTAGTGTGGGTATTTGATGGGTATTTAATTTTAGGGCTTGAATGTGAATGGGTTAGTGATATTTAGCCTCATTCTTTCTAGAACTATAGAATTAATGGTTGCAAATATTGATTCATGCCTTTATGACTTAGTCTCTACTTGAGAAAGAGGGACTAAGTCTAGGAAAACTAGGCTAACAAGGAATTGGGGTGAACTCAAGAAATTGATAGACCCAATTAAAGGGTTTAACCTAGAGATAGTAATACCCGACATGAGCTAATATCACTTGAATTGCATGAATACCCATTTGGACTTGAGAAAGCCAAATTGGCCAAAATCACTCAAACTACCGAGAGGTATAGAGTGAGTACTCGGGTGTGATAGCTCCATTATGACCCCAACCAATCACAAGATTGCCCTAGATTCTACTATCGGTTAGATATCCGCATAGGTAGAAGTCACGACCCTAGTCTCTTCAAACATTTGAAATTAACAACAAAAATATTATCCTTGTTTCAATCATTGCAATCCTAGATTAAAGTTTTAAGTAGAACTCAAACCCAACATTTGTGGAAGTGTAATTAGACTCAAAACCCGCATCTAGCTTAGATATAAACCTAATTCTAGTTATTAACTCACTGTGGATTTGATCCCGATCTAGTTGGGTTAAAACTGCATCGATCACCTTTGCTACTCAATAGTAGTGTAGGCTTGGACTCGATCACCCTCCATACCTTCGGGCTCGGAAAGTTTCTTTGCCTCGGCCTCAAGATTTTTTGCCTCCTCGATCTCGGCCGATAGGTCAAAGTCTCGGGTATGGATTGTCACGCCTTAAACCTGAAGAGGCGTGGCCAGCACCCGGTGCCATACTCAGCCCGAGCGTACCACTCTGTAACTGTAAACTCTAGAGAGGTAACGATAAGGCCATATTCCGAATCGTCTGAAAAAAATGCCTCTCATCTATGGGGTAAACATACCCAAAAGTTTATATATATATATAACTATGCATGCTGACGAAGTCGCCATGAAAATCTACTGATATATAAACTATACAGGACTCGTCTACAAGCCTCTAGAGATAACTGAACTGTAACATGGTCGGTACAGGGCCTCGACCTATCCATCAAACCTGTATATTTAAAATGGACTCCAAGGTCTAGACCTGGTAACTCCGAGGAAGTTAAGCTTACCAACCAAGTTGATGTTTGACTCTATCTACTGGAAGGGTCTGTCCAACTGTCATTGAGGACCTGCAGGCATGAAATGAAGCATCCCCGACAAAAGGGACGTCAGTACGAAATAATGTACCGAGTATGTAAGGCAACAGAATAATTGAAAGCTGAAACTAAACTGATAATATAATAACTGAAAGTAACTGGGAGTTAAAGATAATCTGAAAATATACTTACCTGCTGAAACGGACTCAATGCTCTCAATATAGTAATTAAAATAGTTGTCCGGCTTTATAAGGCTCGGTATGTGTAACTGCTCTGCCGTAGTAGGCTCACTCATAAGCGCTCGACCATAGTAGGCTCTGTATCTTGGCCATTCTAGGCTCGCTCATAGGCGCTCGGCCACAGTAGGCTCGGTTTATAACTCACCATCTAATCAGAATGTTGTAACTTATGAGACTAGGAAAATGTACATAAATTTAGGAATATGAGCTTCTCTTTATGTCTCGTTATCAAGCACATGTAGTTACTGCATCATACCAAAATGAAAGAAAGGTTTAGCCTTAACATACAAGAGCCGATTCTCTTGACAATCCCTTTAACACATGTCTTTTGCGAGGAACACGTAACGGCGAATCAAAGTAGAAAAAATTCAAATAATATTCTTGAGAAAGATTGTACCGTGTTCTCTTAGAATTGCATCTCGCACTGCTATTACATGATAATCTAGTATGAATTCTATGCTGAAGGAGATCCGTTACTTGTAAATAAAGAGATAATTGATAATCTCGTATTAATTCCTTAATGAAGTAAAGATAAAGATATTCCAAGATAAAGAGATCCGTTACTTATGAATTCTTTAATAATCTCGTATAAATTCCCTAATGAAGTAAAGAGATCTTTAAAAGTGGTGAGCTCCATCCGTTCTCAGCAAGCTTAGCATCTTAATGAGATAAGGAATCTCTAAATTTGTTGGTTTTTGTGGGCCCCACATTAGGAAATGATTTGGCCACCAAACTCTTTAGATGTGCCACCTATTTTAATGACTAATGAGTCATTGCTTGGGCTTCCACATTAGGTACCTTAAGCTTATCCAAAATTTTCATTAATTAACCACTAATCTCTTGATTAATAATCTCTCACTAACCAATAATTAACCAATTACCCACTTAATTAAGAATTACCTCAAATTACATAAAATGCTACTCACTTTTAACGCACTTTATACATCTTATTATCCTGGTCATGTGGTACCTTATATGGCACTAGTCCACAAATACGGGGTATTATAGCTTGGACCGTATTTTATCTCAAAATGACAACCTTCGATGAAATTCAATTTCTTCGACTTTCTTACCCTCTCACCTTCACGAATTTACTCATCACTTGTTTGAAATAGCATAATGCTTATAATCTCAAAATAATCTCATTCCCGAACTTACGTCGATTAACTTACGATGAAACTTTAACATATGAAAATGCGGGATGTAACATCTCATTTCTAAGCTTTCATCAATTTACTTATGGCGTACTTTCACGTACGAAAACAAGGGGAGTAACATGGATCTTCTCAAGTGGCTCCCTTTAAGAAAGCCGCCTCATGTATTCATCATTGGTCTTCAGGTCGGCCTCGGCTGCTTCGACATCGGCCTTGTACTGAGCCACCATCTCTTTGGTGTCGGCGGAGGTTGTGTCCAACTTAGACTTTATTTCTTCATATTCCTTACCGATGGCGTCCCTCTCTGCTAGAGCCGATCTCAGCTGTGCTCGGAGGTCGTCATTCAATTGGGACCGCTTGTCGGCTTTCTCCTTCGCCACCCAAAGTGAATATCTATCGATGCCAGCTTTGCCTAGGCGATTTCCTTCTCTGAAGCCAGCCAGTCGATTTTGTTTTTCCACCCATCGTCCATGGCTTGGATCTCGTTCATTTTAACTCGGAGTTGGGAGATCAAGTCGATCTTCTGTTGGACCTGCGAGGTTTGGGCGTTAGTCGCCATGACTAGTTCCTCATTTCTAACTTCAAAGAGCTTTACCTTTTCGACCAGGTCAGTATGTTCCCGCCTCAGAATCGAAGCTTCCTTCTGAGCCCTACCCAGCTCGGCCTAAAGGTCTTTGATGGCACCGTCATGTTGCTCGCTGAGGAGCTTGTACATATCCCTTTTTTAGGCATGCTACTTCACCTCGAGCTCGAGCTGATTGACCTCGAACTCAAGCTGATTGACCTCGACTCAGTACCTGAGGAAGCTCTCATGATGAAGTACCGAGGCCTGCAAAATGGTGAAAGACGTTAGAAATATCAAAACTTGAGTAAACTTCAAAAAGACATAATTATGCCTTACCCGGTTCAGCGCCTGTTGCGCCTCACTGAAAAAGACACAGCACATTCACTTTGTTCATTTTTCCTTCGTCCTCCTCGATCACCAGGCATCGAAGATAGCTGGCTATTCCCGTGATAGCAGACAGAACCCGGGCATCCTCCGAAATAGTAAGCATAACTGATCTCTTGCGATCGGGGACCACACTCGGAGCGGGGAATTGATTGATCAATTTTGGGCTCGAACTCGGCCCGCCAACTTCTGAAGATGTATCCTTCTTCGAGACTTCTAGGTCGCCTAGCC
Organism: Nicotiana attenuata; assembly: GCF_001879085.1. Lineage (NCBI taxonomy): Eukaryota > Viridiplantae > Streptophyta > Magnoliopsida > Solanales > Solanaceae > Nicotiana > Nicotiana attenuata. The sequence goes on along the minus strand of NW_017670776.1, from coordinate 302,678 downwards.
CAAAAAAATCATCCAAAGTGGACGAGTTCACACCATCAAAGAAAGAGTGAAGGGGATCATCTGCACCGTGAACCCCTTCATTGGACTTTTCCTTTCCTACTTGGGCCTCCTCGAGCATGGACTCGATGTAGGAGGGCATCCCAATAATTTCTATCACACCGGGCGCTTCCTTCAGAGTGGAGCCGGGGTCTCGGGGTGTCTCAGCCCCCTACATACCGACCTCTTGAGTAGGAGGGAAGGAAGTCTCACGAACCACCCCCTCGGCTGTGAACCTGCTCCCCGGCGAGGGTCGATCCTTGAGCTATTGCTGCCAAACGCACCCACGCAAGTGCACGTGATCGTCAAGTAATAAAGTAGTGAGTAGAGTATCGTTCCCACGAAGACTTGTGATTAACTATTGACTGATTCAAACTCAATTAACTTATTGATTCAAGAGATTTTCTTTCACAAAATATAGAAGTAACTATTTTACTACCTAAAACTATCGAGCAATGAATTAACTAGAGATCAACCGAACAAATAACAATTTCAAGTAACAATCAATAGGAGAAAATATTCCAGGGTCACGGGCTAGTTAATAATCGTGTTGCGTTCTTGGCTTAAAATGACTAATTGATTTATCTGGATTGTTGATTGACAGGGTTGATATTACTCATAAGAATCTGTCGAGTCCTTACTTGCCTATCCAAGTTAACTTAATGCCTATATGTCTATGGAATTAAGATTAACAAGAATGCATTTATAATTCATGTATTTCAACCAAGCAAGGCAATTAGGTATATGTCTATCCTAATTGCGAATCCGTTGCCCAATGCCCAAGTTCAAGAACTTGCTCTATTTAATTCTATATGCAATCTAGAGTTCCCACTTTCGAGTTCAACTCTAAATTCGTAGATAGTATCTCACTGTTAGCCACTCAGCAAAATAATTAAGAACAGAATTAAATAAACAACCCAATATGATAAAATCAACTTCGTTAAATTAAACCTCAAACAACAACATTCATGTTTTACCCATGACCCTAGAACAATAGGGTTCTTAGCCACTCATGTTCATACAATCATCAAAAATAATGTTTTCAAGCATAAAATCAATTAGTACTAGAAAAGGGATGGAAGAATTGCTCAAATCTGTGCTCCCAAGTGTTTTGCTCCTTTGTTTTCTCCCCAATATCACGTTCACCCCTCAAAATAAGTTTTAGGATGGCTTTTATATGTGTTGGATAGGTCTAGGGCCGAATAAACCGAGTCCCGGGCAAAATAGGACAAAAATCACGTCAACGGCTCCCAGCCCGGCGCCAGGCGCCCACCACGGCGCTGCCCACATAATCAATTCTGCCTCCAGCGCCACAGGTGGCGCCAGGCGCTGCCTGTGGCGCCCAAATGCCCATTTTTCCTATTTTGTTCGTTTTGTCTCAATATCTTGCGTGTTTCGCCCCCAATTGCTCCCGAATCATTCTTACAAGTAAAAACACTTCAAATTAATATAAATCATAGCATTTAACATCCCAAATTCACGAAACAAAAGTAAAATATGAGGCGATATACATAGAAATATATATACCTTTAAGCTAAACATCAACACCCCACAGTTCGACTCTTCCTCGTCCTCGAGCAATGGGACTATCTAATAACCCCCCAAGCACGTACAAGTCTCAATCATAGAGGAGCACCTTAACTTATAACCACACACTACACGCTTGACTACGATCAATACCGGCACACAAGCATGAACACTCAAAATTTCACATTCTTCCCGTTTAAGCATGCCCAAGTATAATATTTCAATTCAACAAATTCTAACAACCTATTCGTCACCACCCAACCTCAAAAGCCGACTTGCAACCACTAAGCACCCTCAATTCATGCACATACCCTACAAGAGAGTGTACAACATTACCAATCATTCATGAGATCATGTGCCCTCACTAACAAACAAAAGAGTGAATATAGATAGGCCACACATTCAAATATCCTTTTGAATATAGATTAAGGACATCGCACAATTGAACAAAATTCTCTCACTCTCACAAAGAATTCATATGCATCCCGTGGTCGTACCATAAGCTTGACCGTAGTGTATATCTCAACTAATTTAAGCTAGCCAAATCTAAGATCAATTACGACTTTAAGGTTGTAATGTAGGCTAAGGGACGGGTAGGATATATTTAGGAATAGTGACTAACCCTCCTAAGCACTTTAATACACTACATTTACAATTCAAGCACATATTCTTCTCAACCAATTCACTTGCCATATACAACATAGCCCTCTTTTCAATTAAGCACTTCTATATTTTCACTAGCACAAATCAATAAGAATTGGAGGTGTGTATTGGTCTACATACTTTCACTATTATTTTTCTTTTCTTTCAATTTTTCTTTTCCTTTCTTTTTTTTTCTTCACACACTCCATACATTAAGGTTCATCGGCGAGTGACCTTTGATTTCAACTTTAGTGCACCAACGAGCCCTTCCATGGTTCCACTCAAAAGATACTCCCCAATCTCTAACCTAACTTCTTTTAGCGACTAAGTGCCTTAGGCGGTAAATGTTCAATCAATATCAAATTAAGAACAAAATGGGGTATGGCTTGTAATGTGGGTGCCAAAAGAAAGGTCTATAGGCTCAAAGGGGCTAGCAACGGAAAATTTTATTTTTATGTGACGAGCACATCCATGATCAAGCAAAAAATGCCTACGTCATCCCCTAGATTAGCACAACTTACAATTTTACTTCAATTAACACACAGGGCAAGTTCTAGACTACACAGGATAGCACAGAAAATCACAAATCCTCGCACACACATTGCACATGACTCAATCAAGACGGTTCTATTCAACTCTCAAGTCAAGCAAGCACAATTAAATGAGAAATTTAAGCAACATTGCACTATGTGGCATACGAGTCAAACAAATGAGAAAAGGCGTCACAAAATAGGCTATTTACTTTACTTAGGCTTCACAATTCAAACCAAATACACCGGAAAACAGAGTCTATGTCATAGCCTAATGTGCCAGCATCAATCATGTCAACGAGTATCTCATAGCGACTCAGTTTCTTCCTACGCTAATCCTAAAAAAATAAAGTACCCGGTTCGAGCTACATCCTTGGAAAAGAACCGGTGCCCAAAGAAAAACCAAGGATACTACCTAGCTATTCTAAAAAAAATCTTTTTGGTGTTTTTAAATCGGACTTTTATCCCTCAAGGAAAATTGTCCAAAAGATCCATCGTCGGGATAAGTCCGAGCTTTTTCAATTTTTTTTTGTTTTTTTTTAATTTAAAGCAACTAAACTACACTAGACTAACTACACTAGAACTACTAAAAGAAACAAATTAAAACAAGTTGATACAAAATATACAACTACAGCACAAGTAGTATCCTCTCACCCCACACTTAAATTATGCATAGCCCTCGATGCAAGTAAAAATGAAAAACAGAGTAGGGTGAAAAGAAAAACTCCCTGTCAGTTAGAGTCCACCTCCCCCAGCAGCTCTGGGCTCATCATTATCCGGTCCTAGAGGCACCAAAGTCATAGGCCCCGTAGCACCATTCATATCCTCATCCTCAGTGTCTGAGCCTTTGACACAGTTGACGTCATCCGACAAGTGAACGGGGCTGCCAGGTGCAATCCCCAACATCTCCTTGGACGTGCTGGACAAGTCATCGCGTAAATGCATACACTCCTCGTCGGAAATACCTTCCCTGCTCATTAGTAAGTTCAACGAGTTATAAATGTACCTGTTGAAGTTCTCCTCTCGCTCCACACGAGCAGCGGGGGTGAGTTTTGACGATGTCTCCACCAACGATGTGATGTCCATAAGCCTAGACGGAGCCTCCACCACCTCATCATGTCCGGGGTACTCCGACACTCCTCGAAATAGCATATACCGAGTAAGTAAATTGCAAAAGAAGAACCGCCGAATCTGTCGCCCAAATCTCGTGCGGGCCATCTCACTGAGCATAATCGCAGCCATGTTAATGGGTCGGCTGGTCATCAAGAAGAAGATGAGACACACTCTAGCTCGAGTGCAGTCACTGCTATGCTCCGCCGGCATTAGTCTCGCTTGCACAAAATTCTGCAACACTTTGGCAGATTAAAGTCTGAGCGAACCATAAAGAGGTGAATGTTGCCTTGCTTCTGTATCCACTTAGCATTGGAATCCACGCCACAAAGAGTGCGACGTATTAGCTCATATTTCGGGCTTCTGACAAAGCATTGGAGTCTCCTTGGGTTAGCATTCTCAACAACCAAATAATTACACAAAGAATCTCTATCCATCGGCACATCCTTCCCTCTTACACGTGATGTGTACCTTGTGTAATCCCAGTTGGCATACAGCTCTCGAATCATGCTCAGGTTCGCAGGCCCTGGGCATTCTAAGAACTTTTGCATATTTAAAGCTTTTAGCCGGTCAAGTATCTTCGGGAAGTTTTTCTCTAAGGTCGTGGTATTAATCCCCATCTCAGAAATGTACCGACCAGATGGCACGAAGTCCCTGTGCCATGCAATAGCTGTAGCATCGACCAAATCCAAACGAGGTCTTGGCCTCAATGGCGCTTGCTGAGATCCCTCGGTGACCTTCTTTCCTTTGGACTGCCGTGAAGAGATTTCTCCCTGCTTGCGCTTTTTGGGCGCAGGAGAAGTGGTGGAGGACTTTCCAATGCCTTTGCCTTTGCTAGAACCCTCACGATCCATAGTATCCTACAACACAAATAAGCATAACTGTGAGAATACTGCAAGAAATATGCCTATGGTTGTTGTGAAAGTCATGAAATGACCCCACACTTAAAACCGAAGGCGCAATGTAAAATATGTCACAATTTTGACTTCAACATGTACAATGGTTGCACCCTTAAGCTATGGGTACTCAATACTTCCCCATGCCATACAATAAGGATTGATCAAGGCTATGCGAATTCATATTAAGGTAAGCAAGAGGCATATGGTATGCACCTTTCACAACTCCTAGACTATACTAAATTAGTCAAATTTACAAGACTCTACAACATACATTATATAGACTAAATGGTGTAGGAACATGTATTGCATCAACGCCAGACCCCCTAGCATGTAAAATCATCCTTAGACACCCCACTCTTAGCCTAAATTCATACACAAATACATCCGGGTACTCAGACTTCACCGGTGCACCAAAATCCTTATTCAAGCATATTAACAAACACAATGTGGGCATGAAGAGTGTTCTTCAACTTCAAAAATGGTGGAACATGGTGGTCCTCCCGATTTTCAACGAAGTAGAGGGAATTTTAGTTTACTACTCCATATACACATTAAACACACAATTTTTGACCAAAAAAAAAATCACCCACCATAAAAATTTCATAAAAACTACATAGGGAAAAATATTGGGGATTAGGGCTCTTGGGAATGGGATCATGTTTATATACTAGTTAAAACACAACAAGAAATAGGAGAGAAGAAGAAAAACATACCTGGCGAAGAAGAGCAAGAAAAAAAACTTGGAAAAAGAAAATTTTGAAGATGAAGAAGAAACGGACGCGGCAAAAGCAGATGAAGAACAGGAGAAGTCTAGTTTGGTTTTGTGTTTGAGTGGGTTTGGGTTATGGTTAAGTTAAGTTGGGAATGGATATGGGTATTAGGATTGGGGTAGAGTATTAGTGTAAATGGGTATTTGGGTTGGGTTAGCTGGATATGGGTTAGAAAATAAAAATAAAGATGAAACAAATTTAAAAAAAAATTACTTACCTAGACGCCCCCCAGCCCGGCGCCTCGCGCCTTACCTGGCACTGGGGTTTTTGTGGATACTGTTTCCAGCACCCCAGGCAGCGCTGGGCACTGGCCTGGGCACTGTTTCGTGAATATTTATTTTTGATCCCCCGAGCCTTTTATATACCCAATTTACATATCCTACATCATTATATCTAATATTTCTATACCTAGTTACCTACAAAGAAAATGCAAAACTCTATCTACTCTAACTAAAAGAAAAATTAAGAAGCTAAAGTAGGAAAACAACGAAAATTAGGTTGCCTCCCAACGAGCGCCTGATTTAACGTCGCGGCACGACTCAACACATTTTTAAGCATCCGCCAAGTCCACCGAGGTCTTGTGACGTGAAATGCCACCACCCCAATAATGTTTTATTCTCTGGCCATTTACCAAGAAGGTACCACTTGAGCTCGTATCATGCAGTTCCACAGCTCCATGAGGCCTCACACTTTCCACAACAAAAGGACCTGCTCAACGAGACTTAAGCTTTCCGGGGAAAAACTTCAACCTCGAATTGAACAAGAGAACTTCTTGACCGGGCTCAAACTCTCGAGGTTGGATGTGCTTGTCATGCCACCTCTTAGTCTTTTCTTTATATAATTTGGCATTTTCATATGCGTGCAATCGAAGCTCATCAAGCTAGTTGAGTTGCAGCAACCTCTTCTCGCCAGCTAAGTCCATATCCATGTTCAGCTTTTTAATTGCCCAGTAGGCTTTGTGTTCAAGCTCGACGGGAAAGTGACACACTTTCCCATAAACTAATTTATACGGAGAAGTACCTAAAGGAGTCTTGTATGCAGTTCGATATGCCTATAATGCGTCGTCTAGCTTCCCGGCCCAGTCCTTTCTATTTCCACTTACTGTTTTCTCCAGAATCTGCTTTACCTCTCTATTTGAAACTTCCACTTGACCACTCGTTTGGGGGTGATAGGCAGTGGAAACCTTGTGCTTAACTCCATACTTTGCAAGAACATTATTCAGCAATTTGTTGCAGAAGTGAGTTCCTCCGTCGCTTATCAACACTCTAGGAGTTTCAAAGCATGTGAAGATATGCTTCTTTACAAAGTTTACCACAACCTTTGCATCATTAGTGGGAAGAGAAATGGCCTCCACCCACTCAGAAACATAGTTGACCGCCACCAAGATGTACCTGTGACCATTAGAGTATGGGAACGGTCCCATGAAATCAATCCCCAAAACTTTAAAAAGCTCCACTACCAGAATGTTCTGCAGAGGCATCTCGTGCTTCTTCATGATTGTTCCATTTCTTTGGCATCTGTCACACTTTTTAACAAAGGCATGTGCATCCTTAAACAATTTTGGCCAATAGAAACCTGATTGTAGAACTTTCTGGGCGGTTCTATCTCCACCGTGATGTCCTCCGTATAGCGAAGCGTGACAGTCATGCAGTATTGCATCCATCTCTTCCTCAGGAACACATCTTCACACCAACTGATCTGTGCATAGCCTGTATAAGAATGGCTCATCCCACATATAGAGCCTAACATCATGTAAGAACCTTCTTCTATTATCGGGTGTCAATTCTGGTGGTATCACCCTGCTTGCAATAAAATTCACATAATCTGCATACCACGGGGCTTCACTTGAGGTGATTGCCAATAACTGCTCATTAGGAAATGTTTCTTTGATTGACCCCCTTCAGTTACATGACTCCAATTTTCTAATCTGGACAAGTGATCAGCCACATGATTTTCTGTCCCTTTTCGATCTCAGATCTCTAAGTCAAACTCTTGCAGAAGGAGGACCCAACGAATCAGCCTCGGCTTGGAATATTTCTTTTCAAACAAATATCTGATAGTTGAATGATCTGTGTAGACGATGACTTTGGTCCCCACTAGATAGGATCTGAACTTGTCAAACGCCCACACCACTGCAAGCAACTCTTTTTCAGTAACTGTGTAGTTCATCTGGGCTGGATTCAGAGTTTTGCTCGCATAGTAGATGGAGTGAAAGATTTTATTCCTCCTTTGCCCCAAAACAGCTCCAATAGCTATGTCACTCGCATCGCACATCAACTCAAATGGCTGCTCCCAATCCGGAGCAATGATAATTGGTGCAGTCACTAGCCTTCCCTTCATCTCCTCAAATGCTTTCAGACAGGCATCATCAAACTTGAAGGGGACATCTTTATCAAGAAGCCTGCACTAAGGAGAAGAGACTTTCGAAAAATCTTTAATGAAACGACGATAAAAACCTGCATGGCCCAAGAAACTGCGAATGCCTTTGACGGACGATGGTGGTGGCAATTTTTCAATCGCTTCCACCTTTGCTTTGTCCACCTGCAAACCATTTTTGGACACCTTGTTCCCAAAAACTATACCTTCACGTGCCATGAAATGGCACTTTTCCCAGTTTAGCACCAGGTTCGTCTCTTCACATCTAGCAAGCACTTTATCAAGATTCATTAAACAGTTATCAAAAGAGCACCCAAACACGAAAAAATCATCCATGAACACTTCTACAAATCTTTCAACCATGTCAATAAAAATAGCCATCATACAACCTTTGAAAAGTCGCAGGTGCATTACAGAGACCAAAGGGCATTCTCTTGAACACATACGTGCCATACGGACACGTAAATGTGGTTTTTTTTGGTCCTCTGGGGCTATTGCAATCTGATTATACCCCGAATAACCATCTAAGAAACAATAGTATTCCTGGCTAGCTAATCTATCAAGCATTTGATCAATAAAGGGGAGGGGGACGTGGTCCTTTCGGGTGGCATTATTCAATTTTCTATAATCTATGCAAATCCTCCACCCAATGACAGTTATTGTTGGAATTAAGTCATTATTTTCCTTAACCATTACAGTCATCCCCCTTTTCTTAGGTACACATTGAATGGGGCTTACCCATTTGCTATCCGAGATTGGAAATACAATACCTGCATCAAGCCACTTAATCACTTTTTTTCTTACCACCTCTTTCATGATTGGATTTAGGCGGCGTTGTTGCTCTACACTTGGCTTGTGTCCGTCCTCCATGAGGATTTTATGCATGCAAAAAGCTGGAATAATGCCCTTGATGTCAGACATTGTCCAACCAAGTGCTCGCTTATGCTCACGTAGCACTCTCAACAGCCTCTCTTCCTGCAATTTAGACAAGTCAGAAGAAACAATAACAGGTAAAGTGTGAGAATCACCCAAATAAGCATATTGAAGGTGAGGGTGCAGGGGTTTAAGCTCTAATTTTGGAGCCTCCTCAATTGATGGCTTTGGAGGAGGCCCATCTGGCCTATTCAGGGGCTCAAAGGGGTGTATCCCCTGCATGAAAGCACAAGATGTATCTAGGATATGCATCATCTACTCAACCTCATCATCAATCTCCATGCTATCGAACAACATAAGTGCTTTCTCTAGAGAATCGTCTAGATATACACTCGTGTCAAGAATTTGCTTATCCGCCTCAACAACAGATATCATTGAGAGCTCCTCATAGTGTCGGGGAAGTTGGATTGCTTTGTAGACATGAAAGACTGCTTCCTCGTCATCCACTCTCAGAGTCAATTTTCCCTCTCTCACTTTAATAATTGCATCACCAGTAGCCAAGAGAGGTTGCCCAAATATGATTGGAACCAGTTCATCAGCCTCATAATCTAGGATAATGAAGTTCGCAAGGAAGATGAATTTTCCGATTTGCAGCAACACATCTTCAATCACCCCTTCAGGGTGTGCTATCAACCTGTCAGCCAGCTGCAACATCACAGTAGTTGGTCTTGGAGCTCCCAGGCCCAATTGCTTGAACAAGGATAAGGGCATCAGATTTATGCTTGCCCCCAAATCGCAAAGAGCACGACCCACATCAATATTACCAATTCACACAGGGATGGTGAAGCTGCCAGGATCCTTAAGCTTTTGAGGGAGCTTGTTTTGGACCCTTGAAGTGCACTCCTCAGTAAGTGCAACAGTCTCAAATTCAGTCAATCTTCTTTTGTGAGCCAATATATCTTTTATGTACTTAGCATACTTTGGAATTTCATGAAGTACATCTACCAGTGGAATATTTAAGTGAACCTGGCTCAACATAGAGAGAAATTTGCTGAACATGCGATCATCATTCTTTTTCTGCAATCTCTGGGGGAAAGGTGGTGGTGGCCGTGCAGCCTCCACTGGCTCTGGAATTGCATCCTTATTCTTTGATTCGTGTGTCGCCTTAGGAATCAACTCTCCCTCAGGTATGGTCTTGTCTTTTCTTTTCTTTGGCACTTCCTCTAGTTCCCTCCCGTTTCTAAGTGTAACTGCATTCACTTGAGGGTTCTTCTCTATATCACTAGGGAGAGTGCCTGCAGGACTAGTATTTTGATTTGTTGCTAACTGCCCCATTTGCCTCTCAAGATTTCTGAAATCGGTCCTGAGCTATTGATTGTCAAGCAACAACTTCTTTAGCAAATCATTTGTACTCTCTTCCATTTGTTGGGGTGGCTTCTGAGGTTGATTGAAATTTCCTTGGGGTCTATAATGATTCTGATCTGGCTGATTTCCACCCAATGAGAAGTTGGGATGATTCTTCCAATTTGGATTGTAAGTGTTCCCATATTGCGCATGCTGATTCATTGGACCTCTACTCTGTTTCCCCACATAGTATATCGATTCAGGATTCGTGGGGCACATGTCACTCATATGATTGTCGCCACATAGTTCGCAGAAAATAGACATTTATTGTACATGTTGCATCGGTTGTGTTTGCTGCATTGTCATTCTATTCATCTGATTTGCCAATTTTGCTATATCGGCTCTCATGGCTGAAAAGTCATCAAGCTCAATCAATCTGGCTATTTTCTGCTTAATTGCCCTTCGTGAATCACCATCACCTTGCCAATTATGACCATTAGCAGTGAAGTTATTTAGCAAGAGTTAGATTTCATTGTACGGTCTAGCCATGCAACTACCCCCACAAGCTGAATCAAGATTCATCTTTGATGCATCATCTAGCCGATCAACAAAAGTGTGACCCAATACCTCGTCAGTCTGACAATGATGTGGGCAGTCTCTGAGTAGCTTCTTGTATCTTTTCCATGCTTGACGAAGTGTCTCGCCATCCCGTTGTTCGAACCCAAGAATATGACTCCTCAATGACTTTGTCTTCTTAGTGGGGAAAAACCTGATTAAGAATTTCCTTGCAAGATCATACCAAGTGCGGATTGAGTTCGCTAGCTCCTTCTGCAACCATTCCTTAGCTTCCCAGAGCAGTGAAAAGGGGAAAAATGTCAGCCTGACATAGTCCTTGGAAACGTTCGGATAATTGTAAGTGTCCGTAGTTTCGAAGAAATTCTGAATGTGCCTCTGCAGGTCTTCATGAGATAGATCCACATATTGCCCTGTGGACTGGATCAGCCGCACCATGTATTGTTTGAGTTCAAAGTGCCTATGATATCAGGCTTCACAATAGCCTGAGTCATATTAGCAAGACTGGGCCTTGCGGCTTCAATCACCGCGCGCTCTTCATTACCTGCCATCTCTATTGGCTATGGTTGAACTACGATGTCCAACTATCTTTCAATTCTAGTTCTAGCTTCGACTTCCCTCCTCACTCTGTGATGTGTTCGTTCAATTTCAGGATCAAGAGGAAGGAGATTGTTTGCGCTTCTACTCCTCCGCATTTAAGAGAAGAGCCGTGTTAACACAAACAAGGTAAACTGAAAATTAAAACTTGAATAAATAACTAATAAAAGCTCAATTCAGTAAAGTAGCTTATTTCTAAGTCCCCGGCAACGGCACCAAAAACTTGTTGCTGCCAAACGCCCTCACGCAAGTGCACGTGATCGTCAAGTAATAAAGTAGTGAGTAAAAGTATCGTTCCCCCGAAGACTTGTGATTAACTATTGACTGATTCAAACTCAATTAACTTATTGACTCAAGAGATTTTCTTTCCCAAAATATAGAAGTAACTATTTTACTACCTAAAACTATCGAGCAATGAATTAACTAGAGATCAACCGAACAAATAACAATTTCAAGTAACAATCAATAGGAGAAAATATTCTAGGGTCACGGGCTAGTTAACAATCGTGTTGCGTTCTTGGCTTAAAATGACTAATTGATTTATGTGGATTGTTCATTGACAGGGTTGATATTACTATAAGAATCTGTCGAGTCCTTACTTGCCTATCCAAGTTAACTTAATGCCTATATGTCTATGGAATTAAGATTAACAAGAATGCATTTATAATTCCTGTATTTCAACCAAGCAAGGCAATTAGGTATATGTCAATCCTAATTGCGAATTCGTTCCCTGATGCCCAGGTTCAAGAACTTGCTCTATTTAATTCTATATGCAATCTAGAGTTCCCACTTTCGAGTTCAACTCTAAATTCGTAAATAGTATGTCACTATTAGCCACTCAGCAAAATAACTAAGAACAGAATTAAATAAACAACCCAATATGATAAAATCAACTTCGTTAAATTAAACCTCAAACAACAACATTCATGTTTTACCCATGACCCTACAACAATAGGGTTCTTAGCCACTTATGTTCATATAATCATCAAAAATAATGTTTTCAAGCATAAAATCAATAAGTACTAGAAAAGGGATGGAAGAATTGCTCAAATTCGTGCTCCCAGGTGTTTTGCTCCTTTGTTTTCTCCCCAAAATCACGTTCACCCCTCATAATAGGTTTTAGGATGGCTTTTATATGTGTTGGATAGGTCTAGGGACGAATAAACAGAGTCCCGGGCAAAATAGGACAAAAATCACGTCAACGGCGCCCAGCCCGGTGCCAGGCGCCCACTAGGGTGCTACCCAAATTATCAATTCTGCCTCCAGTGCCACAGGTGGCGCCAGGCGCTGCCTGTGGCACCCAAATGCCCATTTTTCTGATTTTGTTCGTTTTGGCTCAATATCGTGCGCGTTTCGCCCCCAATTGCTCCGGAATCATTCCTACAAGTAAAAACACTTCAAATTAATATAAATCATAGCATTTAACATCCCATTCACGAAACAAAAGAAATATATGGGGAGATATACATAGAAATATATATACTTTAAGCTAAACATCATGAGCCACAAAATATTGTCTTCTTTGAACTTATCTTTGAGTCGAAGAAGCAAATCCGGTGCTCGGGAGCTGGAGCTCTTCTTTGGCTTACGAGCTACTCTTTTCTTTGTCTTTGTCTTAGAGCTCAGGGAGTCCGAAGCCTTTCTTTGCTTCTTCTTTTCCACCACGACAGCCCCGGGCTGCCCTGTGATGGAGGGATCAACAGACAAGGACACGTCCTCATCCCCTTCCAAAGGCCTAAGTTCGATGGTCTTAGGCAAACCTACAAAGGAAAGAAGAAATGTCAGTATGATGTAAGTTAAAAGCGTGGTATTAACTATTCGGAGGAGGACCTTACCAGGAGAACGGGCCTCCCATCATCCCTTTGAAAGCTTTCGCCAAGAGCGCTCGGAGTACGACATCTGCATACAGATGCCTTCGATCCACTCCTTGAGCTGGGGGATAGCATTTGGAACCCGGGCAACAGTTGCACAACCACAAACATGAATGATAAGAAAGAAAATGAAGAAAAATTGATAATTAAGGGGAGGCTGCACTTACGAGATGCATTCCACTTCTCGGGGAATGGCATGAACTCTGGAGGAATCAAGTCTTCGGACTTCACCCGAACAAAGTGTCCCTTCCAGCCTCGGTCTCGGTCTTCATCAATACTCAAAAAGGGGGCCTTGCTGGCTCGGCGAGTAAGCTTGATTAGTCCCCCTCAAAAAATTTGGGGACTGTATAGATGAAGTAGGTGGTCTATGGTGAACCGACGAGACTCGGTGTAATTCACAAAGTAGCGGAGGAGGATCACGATCCTCCAGAGAGATGGGTGGATCTTCCAAGGCACACCACGTATCTCTTGCAAAATTCCAAAATAACTAGGTCTACCGGGCCTAGTCTAAACGGCTAAGTGTAAACACTTAAATACCCCTACACGTGGGTAGTAATAGCATCCTCAGGCATGGGGACTACTTGTAGATTTTGAGAAGAAGAAAAGGCTCCTTGTATTTCTGTGTATGTTTACATCCGATGAGCAAGGGAATTTATGCAAAGATCTTAATGCTAATTAAGGAAATAAAATAAATCTATACAGTCAATACATCTATCAAATCAAATCAAATAAATAAAATCAGATCTCCTAAATATGATCAAATCTCCTGAAATCATGCTAATCAACACTCCTAAATCAAGTCTCCTTGAATCATGTTGATCAACACTCCCCCTCAAGTTGGTGCAAAGATGTCACACATGTCCAACTTGCAACTCAAAGTATGAAAAGTCCGCTTGTTGAGACCTTTGGTAAACACATCAGCTTGCTATTTTTCCGATGCCACATGAAACAAACTCAAGACACCAGTTGTAACTTTTTCTTTGATGAAGTGTCGATCAATTTCTAGATGCTTTGTTCGGTCATGCTGGACTGGATTATGAGCTATACTTATGGCAGCTTTATTGTCACAGTACAAGGAAAGTTTTCCTTTTTCATATAGTCTCAATTCCTATAGTAGCTTTTGTAGCCTAAGCAGTTCGCAAACACCCTGGGACATAGCTCCATATTCTGCCTCGGCACTTGATCTAGAAACAACACTTTGCTTCTTTCTTCTCCAAGTAACCAAGTTTCCTCCAACGAGCGTACAGTAACCAGATGTTTATCTTCTGTTATCTAGAGATCCAGCCCAATCTGCGTCTATAAAGGCTTCTATTTGGAGGTGATCATGTTTGGATAAAAATGGACCTTTCCCTGGAGCAGACTTCAAATACCGTAAAATGTGAAAGACAACTTTCATATGAGGATCTCGGGGATCATGCATGAATTGACTCACCAGGCTAACTGAATAGGCTATGTCTGGTCTAGTGTGGGAGAGATAAATGAGTTTTCTAACCAACCTCTAATATCTCTCCTTATCAACTGATTCTCCAACTCCGCTTTGTAACTTGTGATTGCTTTCAATAGGCGATTCTGCAGGTCTACAACTTGTCATATCGGTTTCTTTCAAAAGATCCAGAATATACTTCCTTTGAGAAATAAAGATTCCTCTTTTGGATCTAGCAACCTCACTTCCGAAGAAGTACTGCAATTTTCCTAGATCTTTGATTTCAAATTCATGTGCCAACAACTTCTTCAATCGAGACATCTCCTCTTTGTCATCTCCCGTCATTACTATGTCATCAACATAAACTATGAGAAGAGTGAGTTTACCCGATTGATGTCTTATGAAGAGGGTGTGATCAGCATTGCTTTGTTGGTAACCGGAGGAGATCATTGCTTTGATGAATTTGTCAAACCAAGCTCTGGGGGATTGCTACAGTCTGTATAAGGCTTTCTTCAGTCTGCATACCTTTCCTTGACTCTGTGCAGTATCAAATCCAGGAGGAATCTCCATATACACCTCTTCTTCTAAGTCTCCATGAAGAAATGCATTCTTCACATCAAACTGTTGCAAGTCCCAATCAAGATTAGCTGCACAAGATGAAAGAATTCTAACAGTGTTCATCTTAGCAACATGGACAAATGTCTCTTGATAATCCACTCCATAAGTCTGAGTAATCCCTTAGCCGCCAATCTTGATTTGAATATTTCAATTGACCCATCGGCTTTGTGCTTCACAATAAAGACCCATTTGCAACCAACCAACTTCTTGTCTGGTGGTGAAGTGACAAGTTCCCATGTCTCATTGTCTGACAAGGCCTTCATTTCTTCAATCATAGCTTGCTTCCATTTAGGATCTGCAAAAGCTTCCCTCCAATTCTGGGGAATAGACACAGAAGAAATAGACAAGGCAAAGGCTCTATAGGAGGGAGACAAAGAATTATAGGAGACAAAATTAGATAAAGGGTGTTTGGTGGTACAAGATCTGACTCCTTTTCTGAGAGCAATAGGTTTATCTAACTCATTAGGAAATGTAGATAACTCACCAGTAGAAGAAGGTTCAGCTTTGGTAGATTGCATGATGGCTTCTTCTGCTCTATTTTTCCTTGAGTAAGTTCTCAAATCAGGTCTATCCAAGCGTCCAATAGTCTCCCCCTGAACTCTTTCTCCAATTTCACTTTCCCCTGTGACAATATCATCAAGAGGTCTAGTAATGGAACTAGGTAGAATCACCTCTTCCTCCTTATTACTCTCCCCCTGAAGAGGTAATGAGTAATACTGAAATAGGGCTCAGATTCTCGAAAGGTAACATCCATGCTAACAAAAGATCTCCTAGAGGGAGGATGATAACATTTGTAACCTTTCTGTGTTGGAGAATACCCAATGAAAACACACCTTATAGCTCTAGGATCAAGTTTCCTGGAATTTCTAGTGTGGACAAAGAAAACGAACTCAAGCACCTTTGGAGGAACAGTATATTAATTCTTAACCTTTAAAGCTTCCATAGGACTTTGAAAATTGAGGGGTTTAAGTGGCATTCTGTTGAAAAGATAGGCAGCCGCTAGAATAGCATCCCCCCGGTAATGTTTTGGTAGATGCATGGTGAACATAAGAGATCTTGCTACTTCTAACAGATGCCTATCTTTTCTTTCAGCGGCCCCATTTTGTGCACTAGTGTAAGGACAACTAGTCTGATGGACTATCCCATTGGACTCCAAATAAGCACCAAATCTTTTATCCATGTATTCGTTGCCATTGTCAGTTCTCAAGATTTTTATTTTGGCATCAAAGTGAGTGCAAATCATCTTATGAGATGACTGAAAACAAGAGAAAACATCACTTTTGGCTTTTAACAAATATACCCAAGTCATCCGTGTGCAGCAATCAATGAAAGTAACAAACCATCGATTACCAGACAAAGAAACAGTTTGGGTAGGACCCCATACATCAGAATGAATAGTTATAAACGAAGTTGTGCTTCTATTATCACTCATAGGATAAGAGTTTCTAGTATGCTTGGCATATTCACATGCATCACAGAACAAAGATTCAAATCGAGTCCTTGAAAATAATCGGGATATAACTTCTTCAAAACAAAGAATGATGGGTGTCCTAACTGTCTATGCCGTTGTATTATTTCTTGGTTGACATCCTTACTTTCCCTGAAAAAGGCTTGACCAGAGTCTTGAATCACATCTAATATATACAAGTCATCACGCAATCTACCACTGCCAATCCTTTTCCCTGTTTGAAGATCGTGAAAAACACAATGATCGGGAAAGAACTCGATTTTATAGTTTAGAGCTTTGGCGATGGCACTAACAGATAAAAGATTGATACGGAACTCAGGGACATGGAGCACGAATGATAGTTTAATATCAGGAGTACAAATGACAGAACCTGTTCCAGAGATAGATGTTAAAGAACCATTGGCTATTTTAACATTATCTCCTTAGGGAGACGGAGAATAGTTTTGAATGCATTTAGAAGATCCTATCATGTATCTATTTGCACCAGAATCGACAATCCAAGAATTAAGGTTATCAGCAAAGGCAGTACCTAATTGCACATGATTGGATGTGGCAATATTAGTGGAGTCAAGTTTGTCAAGGAGGCGACGGAGAAGCTGAATTTCATCCGAAGACAAGATTTCTCCAGAAATCGTCTCCTTGAATGTCTCCATGTTTCATCCCAATCAGAAGGACTTTGTGGTGCGGACAACCAACAAGATAGAGAAAACTTGACTTCTTTGATAAAAAAGGAACCCTAGTGCTGCGAGGGAGATAACTCACCTCAAAAAGGCAGCAATGACTTTGATACCATGTAGATTTTGAGAAGAAGAAAAGGCTTCTTGTATTTCTGTGTATGTTTACATCCCATGAGCAAGGGAATTTATGCAAAGCTCCTAATGATAATTAAGGAAATAAAATAAAATCTATACAATCAATACAACTATCAAATCTAATCTAATCAAATCAATAAAATCAGATCTCCTCAATATAATCAGATCTCCTGAAATCATGCTAATCAACACTCCTAAATCAAGTCTCCTTGAATCATGCTAATCAATACTACTATATCCTTGCCTTCCCAATTACAGTCCTCTCGGACCACGAGAAAGTCGTCTTTAGTAACGAAGCATATGTACCTTGATGCTTCTTCACCCTAGTCCTATTTGGAAGAGGGTTTCTCGACCTTGAAGTCGTCCGCAGTTGAGCAGCCCCCTGGAACAAATATTTTCAAGGGAGGCTCGGGGACCGATTTGGTGGCAGACACTTCGGGAACAGCCGTCTCAAGGACAACTATTTCGGGAGCGACTGCCTCGGTATCAGCGGCCGATTGGGAAGAGGAAGAAGCAGCCTGTTGAAGAACTGATTTAGACGTTTTAGCCATTTCTATCTAAAATAGTTTGAAAATTTGAAGCTCCCGTTTGGCCATAGATTTTGGCAACACTTTTTCAAATCTTTTTAGAAAACATTGTTTGTTCATAGACTAATGATCTATTTTTGAAAAATTTCTGAAATTATTTTTCAAGTTCCCAAAATCTAGCTTAGGGTAGTTTTTGGGTGAAACTTGTTCTCCCACTCACAAAACTTCAAATTTTTTTCAAATAAAATGTATGTCCAAATATAATTTCAACTTCCAAAAATTACTTTTCAAAACTACTTCAAAAATTATTTTTTCAAGTTTCAACCAAATCTATGTCCAAACGCTAGCGAAGAAAAAGGAACAAGTTTGGAGGATGAAGAGCTGGGTATGATGATTTGAGGAAAATCTACGTAGGAATCTGGAAATAACAATGGAAATTTGAAGATCAAGGATGAAGATATGAAGGTTTGAAGAGAGTTGATGATAGTTTGTGAGTTCGAAGGTAGAAGCTTGATCGAAAAGTGGAAAGGGAACATGGGATAGGAGCTTTTGTAGGGGAAGTTTGCAACACTTCGCATTCAAAGATAACCAGCCGATGGTTGACACGTGTCCGAAATCAGAATGATGTGACGAATGGGACATTTCGGCTTCTTCGTCGTTTCTATTATAACGTACGAAAGAAGGAATCGGAGAACATCTATTGTTTCTCATCATTTCGACAAACCTGCTCTCCGAGAAATGAAGGGACTATCTGTATACGGGTAAAATCAGGGGTAATGAGAACCCCGATTTCTTGGTAGGGCAAAAGAGGCAAAGGGGTAACTGCGAGGAATCAAAATCGAAGCTGGAAGCCTCCCGTATCCAGGCCTGGACACAACACCTGCCCTCAGAGCCATTGAGAACATGCCCCCCGGACCCGGTCCGAGCTCCGAGACCTCGGAAAGCATTGTCAAACGACCACAGACGATTAACAAAGGGTCGTGATATCCGTACCCAACCGGATATCACGGCGTAGATCTCGGCTATATCGGCAGCACATCAGTGATTAGTAAAAAGGAAGATTTTTACCTTTCTTAAGATTGTACCTAGGGTAAAACTCCTCTACTATATAGAGGGGGAAGTCTATTATCTAGAAAACACTATGTAACACGCATACCAAGGCAATATACATATGTTTTCTCTGATCTAAAAGTTATTCAAAGTTCTTACTTTTGCTCATAAGTTCTTCATAAGTTGTTGGCTTGGAACTGAAGGCAGGCTTCTTGTTAAGCTTTTAACCGAGTTCGAACTCAATATCACTACTGGTTTGGTTGTTTATTCTATTTTTTATTTGCTTATCCAACATCATAAATCATTTGTATTGAATTAATCCACATACTCTTAAACTCGCATATAATAAATTGTTATCCAATTTTAAGGGTAAACAAAATCATCATCAAGTTTTAGAGTATTTTTTTTCAAGTTTTAGAGTTCAATCAAGTAAAAGGTTGGATGAACAAGTAAAAGGAAATAAAAGTGAGATCAACCTAACTTGCTTTGCTGTAACCTTCTTTTTCTTTCTTCTTTTGAGAGGAAAACATAATTTTCTCTTGGAAGTATCTAATTAGTAAAGGTTGAAATTTACAGCATCAAATAGTATTACAGTATTCATGGAAATTAGAAACTAGTTGGGCCAGACGCATCTTTTTCTTTTTCTTTTTCTTTCTTAGTCTTTTTGGCGGAATGAAAGCTAAAACAACCTAGATTCATCATTGAGCAGTTTACCTAATGTATACAGTCAAATCGTGTGCATCCGATTTACAGGCTCGAGTTCGGATGAGATCGAGTTCGAGACCAACTGACCTGACTTGAGCTCTAAGACAAAGTGCGACGCTCGGAGATAGGAGTGCGAGGAATACCGGGGCCAAGTGAGCCCGACCCCAAAATAGTATCGTTATGGATTTGTACCAGAACGAGCTGGATTCCTTCCACGTCCCCAAAGTCATGGCGCAAATATCGGTATATGATTGTACAATTCCGTACTAGGCGGTTAGACAGCTGTATCAAGAATATTCCCTACCGTAAATAGAAATATTCCTTATATAGGGTTCCCCTATTATATAAAGGGGGCCCCAATCATTTGTAACAGCCATCTGAGCACTGAGAATAGAATATGCTCTACCTTTTTCGCTTGCTTTTCATCAGCAGTGTCCTTTAGCTCTATTGTTCTTACTTTGCTTTTATACTAGTTCTTATTATACCAAGCCTACCTCGAGGTCCCTATGCTCGAGGTCACTGTTGTTGAGTAACATTGGTTTGATTCACCTTTCTCTTTCATTTTTACTTCATATTTCTTGATTATTAATTGGTATTGAATTAAATCAAGTATCTTTAAAACCACAAATCAAATTTTATTGTTACTCGTATTTTTCGAGGTAAACAGTTTGGCGCCCACCGTGGGACTAAAGATAATAGTGATTATTTCTTTACTGATTCTCGTTACACATGTTATCTTTACAATTTTTCTTGTCAAGATTTTTTGATTCTCACGCTTAAACATGTCGAGCACACAAAACGCACATGTTCATGACAATGAGGGTCTTGGAGAAAACTATAATGTAGGGGTCGGTTTACCACCGGTAAACCCTGGTGAAGTGCCAAACATGGAACCAGTTGATGTTGGTTCTCATATTTCTATAAACACCAACCTAGGCATAGACCCTGAAGGGAGTGTACGCAGGGACGCTCAACCAAGGGACCAAGGAACACTAGGAGTAGGAGATTGGGGAGTCAGCCTCCAAGTGATATTTGAGATGTTGCAGGCTCAGCAAATTGCCATTGCTCAACTTCAAAGTCAGAATAAGACCTCGAGTGTAGCTGAACATGAAAACAATCAACGCGCTAAACCAACCCCACCATTATGAAAATGCTCGAAGAGCTCACCAAAAAGATCGAGTCCGAAGAAAAGAAAATTGAGGATAACGATAAGAATGTGGAGACTTAGAACTCCCGTGTAGACCAGATACTGGGGGCACCTCCAGTTTTGAAAGGCCTAGATGCCAAAAAGATCACACAAAAACTATTCCATCAGAGCGCAGCCCCGATGCCCATTCCTAAGAAATTTCGTATGCCCGATATACACAAATATAACGGGACAATCGACCCTAACGAACATATTACTTCATACACTTGTGGGATCAAAGGAAATGACTTGAATGATGATGAAATCGAGTCAGCATCATTGAAAAAGTTTGGGGAAACACTCTCAAAAGGAGCTATGATTTGGTCACAACTTAGCTCCTAACTCTATTGATTCATTTGCTATGTTAACAGACGCCTTCGTTAAAACCCACACCGGGGCCATAAAGGTGGCCACGAGAAAGTCGGATGTCTTCAAAATAAAACAAAGGAACGACAAGATGTTAAGGGAGTTCGTGTCCAGGTTTCAGATGGAAAGAATTGAACTGCAGCTGGTTTCCGACGACTGGGCAGTACAGGCCTTCATGCATGGTTTGAACGAGCGAAGCTTGATTGCTTCTCGACAACTAAAGCAGAACTTGATTGAGTATCCAGCTATGACGTGGTCAAATGTGCACAACCATTACCAGTCAAAAAATAGGGTTGAGGATGACCAATTAGGAACCCCCTCGGGTTCAGTTCATCCTAACAGGTTTATGGCCAAGCCCCCGAGGGACACAAACAGGGATTCGAGATCAAACAGGGAAAGGTATCATCCATATGCCGATCGAAAGAACAGCGGCCCAAGCCGTAGCATTCCTCGGAGAGACCGGAGAAACGATCGAGGGCAAAGTTCTCGGGGACTCATGAGTAAGAGTGGGTTCGATAAACATACCAACCCCACGAAGGCTCCCCGATTATCAGAGTACACCTTTAGCATGGATGCATCAGGGATCGTGTCGGCTATTGGAAAAATCAAAGACACCAAGTGGCCGAGGCCCATACAAACCAATCCTTCTCAAAGAAACCCAAACTTGATGTGCAAGTATCATGGTATGCACGGTCATAGAACAGAAGATTGCCGACAGCTAAGGGAAGAGGTGGCTCGATTGTTCAACGAGGGCCACCTTCGAGAATTTCTAAGTGATCGGGCCAAGAACCACTTCAGGGAGAGAGATGCAAGGAAAAACGAGCAAGAAGAACCACAACATGTAGTACACATGATCATTGGCGGAGTCGATGTCCCTCAACATCCTATATTCAAGCACACCAAAGTATCAATACAAGAGAAAAGCGGACTCGGAGCTATGTGCCCGAGGACGTCCTATCATTCTATGACGAGGAAGCAGAAGATATATCCCAGCCTCACAACGACGCCTTGGTAATCTCTATTCTTTAAATAAAATTCAAGTTATATGTGTTTTAGTGGATCCAGGTAGCTCGGCGAACATAATCAGATCGAGGGTCGTGGAACAACTCGGCCTGCAAGATCAGCTTGTAACTGCATCCCAGGTGCTGCATGGCTTCAACATGGCAAGCGAAACAACAAAGGGAGAGATTATCTTGCCAGTGAACGTAGCCAGGACCATACAAGATGCCAGGTTCCATGTCATCGAAGGTGACATGAGGTATAACGCACTCCTTGGGAGACCATGTATACACAACATGAGGGCAATGCCTTGGACTCTCCACGAGATGATGAAATTCCCAATGGAGGAAGGAGTGAAAACAGTCCACGGGGAGCAGCATACTGCAAAAGAGATGTTTGCAATCGAGGAAGTGGTGCCGATACCAGAACCCTTGGCCTCGGAGAAATCAAGCTCTAAAGGTAAGCAGGCGGCTAAGTAGAAATCACAACTCCCAGCCTCGATGGAATCGGAACAACAGGTAATCGAAGGTGAAGAAGCAAACTTTCTTACTACTCGAACCTTCATTGTTCCCGAGGAGTCCGATCCTACCAAGTCAACCGCCTAAGAGAATGGTACACCTAGGAACGGGATTAACCCCCGAACTCAGGAAAAAACTCCTTTAATTTCTTATTGAAAATATGGATTTCTTTTCTTGGTCCCATTCAGATGTAACAGGGATTCCGCCGAAAACCGCCACGCATCGGTTGAGCACCGATCCAAGGTTCAAACCGACGAAGCAAAAAGGGAGGCATCAGACCGAGAAGCTACGTACCAACGTTCAGTTGGCAGGATGTCCAAACAACAAACATGTAAAACCATGAAAGCCTATATTGATGATATGACTAGTTAAGTCCCTACGCGCAGAGGAATATTTTCATTTGCAGGAAACATTCAATGTTTCAAGGCAATGCGACACAAAGCTTAACCCAGATAAATACGCCTTCGGAGTTGGCTCGGGTAAGTTTCTCGGCTTCCTGATGTCAAATCGGGGTATCGAAATCATCCCTTACAAGATCAAGGCTTTCGAAGATATCACGATCGCGGATAGCAGCAAGTCCTCGTAGTTGTTGGTAGAGGATCTTACAAACACCGCATGGGGAAGCTCTCGAAGGCGCGCGATCTCGAAGACACCCCTTTTACACGAAGACCTTAGGTTTTAAAGCATACGTTGCACTCTTTTTCCCTTAGCTCGGATTTTGTCCCAAATGGGTTTAACCAGCAAGGTTTTTAATGAGGCAACAATTATGTGCTAACTAAGGAGAACTCAACAGTATCCTAGGCTTCTTTTCAATTAACCTCGAATACTGGGGGGGCATCACCCTCGGAGATTGTATTTCCACGAAAAACACTTCACGCCTAAGAGGGCCTCGATAGGAAAATGTTATAATGGGCCAAACGATCAGATGAACCGTGTCCATATAGAACAGTCGAGCCCCGACGGCAGAACATGTAGGCATGTATCAAATTACTTGAAGAAGCATTCTGTTTATATCAAAAACACTTTGCATCTCAAAGAAGTCTACTATTATACGAGCTCTACACTTATAATCCTACTGGAAACAGCTCAAGAGCCAAACCATAAAAGCACCCCCAAATACTCGCGGACTGTCAATGACAGCCAATACACCCGAGTCACCAAAAACTCGGACTCATAAGACTTCAAAGAGGCATCCCCTCGAAACAAAGGCCAAGGCCAACATACTCGGGGACTAACTTTTTGAACAAGTTCATAAAGTTATCGGGTAACAAGTCCAAGCGACATTCTCGAAGGCTACAGCCATACTAAAGACTACAGTCCTGCAAAAAGGATACGGCCTAAATAATGCGGCTCGGAGACGTCCGACTCCCGCTATAAATCAAAGGCCTTCAAAAACTTTGTAAAAACCGGTTAAATCAGGCTACCCTCGGCAAAAGCAAAATATAATGGGCTTCGATAAATTTAGCCCCCAAATAATTTAATGGGCTTCGACAAATTCAACCCTCGAGCAATTTAATGGGATTCGATAAATTCAGGCCTCGAACAATTTAAAGGCTTCAACAACACCAGTCCCCGATAAAACCTCAGGAGGTATTCGATTATCAATAAACAAACAAGGTCCTGATACGTCGAACCTTCAAAAAACCCAACGGGTGCAACAAAAAAACACATGCTAAGGCAAACTTAAATTTCCACTAAGTCTTTTAGCCGAAATGAGGGAAAATTATATAGCCATTCTAGAGGCCGATCCGGCCCAATCTAAAGAGCCTAAAGGCCAACTTAAAGAGCCTAGGGGCCAATATATAAGAGCCCAAGGGCCAACTTCGAAAGGCTTAAGGGCCAAAAACTTATAGTTCGAGACTCCGTTCTCACTTTACCCGGGCTATGAGTCACGATGTCCCGAGCTCATATCGGATCGATTTAAATTTGGCTTGAGGATTATTATATCTATAAAGATCTATGGGTTAACTATATCTCAAGCTCAAACCAATTCTCGGACGAATCATTCAAGTTATATAAATGAAGTATTCTGTAAATAAAGACAATATGAAATCCAGCGCAAGTCATAGATGAAATAAAAAGTTCCCCTTATATTTCCAAAAGATGATTACAGAAGATATTTACACGAGGGACACTTGCACAAAACAAAATAAACCTAAAACTACTTAAGGGTCACATCTGCAGGGGCCGCATCTTCGAGAGCCTCACCCTTGGAGAATTCATCTCCGTCTCCTCCACTCTCGGAACCACTAGCTAAATCATCCTCATCAGAAAGCAGAGCAGCAGCCTCCTCTTCCAGGGCCTTCTCTTCTCAATATCGGCTGAAAGATCGAAGCCACGAGCGTGTACCTCCTCGAGAGTTTCCCTCCTGGATTGTCACCTAGCATGGTTGAGTGCACATGATAACTTAACTTTGGCCGCAGTGGAGATATCCTTGGCCCGGGCATTGGCTGCTTCGACATCGGCTCGATACGAGGACATAATTGCCTCAACATCAGATTTGGCCTTAGCCAGCTCAGCAACAAAATTAACTTTGAGCTCCTCGATTTCGCGGTCTCGAGCCAGACCCTCCTCCTTCACATTTTGGAACTGACATTCGAGTGAAGCCAGCTGCTCTTGAAGGGTCTCTCTCTCGGATGCAATATTGTCCATACCTTGCCTCCAGCCCAGGGTTTCGGCCTCCTTCATCTTGAGCTCCTCTCAAAGCTGCTCCACCAGTTCACCCTTTCGTTGAAACTGCAAAATAAAGGTTGTTATAAGACCGAGCGAGTTGGCCCATGACAAACTTAGGAGGGAATATTACCTCCTTGGAAAGCTTGGTTCATTGTTGACAAGCCTTTGCCAATTCGGCTCGATAATCGATGATCTCCTCCTCCTTCTTGACATAGAGGGTTTTAAGACTGTCCATTTCTTCCGAGATCTTCTTAAGCTCAGACTCACATCGTGTAAGATCGGCTCGGGAGTTGGAAAATTCCCTTTTGTGGAGCACCACAGCCTTCATGAAAAAGGGGAAAAGTTAGAATCAGAACAGCAAAAGCAAAGCGCGGGCGTAATTCTAAAGGATAGAAAACTTACTTGTTTGAAGAGTCGACGAGCCTCATCAAAGATGAAAGAAGCATCCGGGTCGGGGCCATCTTTAATCCCTGTGAGGCATTCTCTGAAGATGTCATTCCCTTCGTGGCTCACCCCCGCTTCAGAAGATTTCATATTCTGAGCATCTCGAATTTTCCCCTCGGAGAACTCGGGACCAGACGGTGAGTCATCCACATTGATTACCCCAAATGATCCGCTCGGGGCATTCTCTTTCATTTGAAGGGGGTTGGGATCGGGCCTCTCAGCCTCGCCCCTTAAATAGCCTTCTGGGCGAGGTGCCTTTTTACCTCCAGATGGCTCGGGGACTTCGTTTTAACTCCCCTCGGATATCTCTTCGGCTCTGGAATGAACCATATCAACTATCACCGGCTCAACGGACTTTGAACCACAGGTGTTTCCTTTTTTACGAGCTACCAAAAGGTAGTCGTCGTCTTCTTCTTCTTCCTGATCCTGAAGACGTTAGGCCGTTTTTGGAGATAAGGACACCGTATCAACCTTGGAATTTCGAGCCGCGCTTTTATTGGGCTTCGAGGAATTTGCAAGTGGCTCCCCTTTTTTTTCTTTTCTTTAGAAGGTTTCGGGATCTCTTCTTCGCCAACCGGGGCCGGCCGCATAGCAACCACGTCTCCAAGACCTCTGCAAAATCGAAGTGAGTATTCCACTAAGAAAATACAAGTAAGTAAATGGAAGAACTCACCATGATTTTTGGCCTCCCAGCGGCCTTTTGCTAAATCTCGCCAGCAACGCTCCGAATAAGAGGAAGTGGAAGCCAGTTTTTGGACCCAACCTTCGAGGTCTGGGACCCCGCCAGGAAACCAAGCAAAAGCTACGCCATCAGAAAAGGATTTAACCAAGGGCAAAAATCATGGCATCCATAATGTACTTATGTTTCATATCCCACTACTCGGGGAATGGCATCCATTCAGCAGGAATCAGGTCAGTGGTCATAACTCGGACAAACCGGCTCATCCACCCTCGGTCTTTATCCTCATCAATACTAGAAAAGAGAGACTTCAAGGATCGACGTTGTAGTTTTATCAAGCCACCACGATAAAGTCGAGGATTGTACAGTCTAATCAGATGGTTGAGGGTGAAAGGCATCCCCTCAACCTGACTCGAAAAGAACCTGATCAAATTGACGATTCGCTAGAATGAAGGATAGATCTGACCAAGCGTCACTTGGTATCGTTGGCAAAAGTCGAGAATAATTGGATCTATGGGACCCTGAATTTGAACTGTGGGGCCTAGTGTGAATGGGATGGGATACACGCTTAATTACCCCGCTTTATATGTAGTGATATCTTCCTTGGGGGAAGGGATCACTATTTCTTTGTTCTCCCACTTGCAATCCTCCTTAACTTGCGCGAGCTCGTCCTTGGTTATCAAACTGACATATCGAGACATGGGCTCGCATCGGCCTGGTGTAGATACGGGTTTCTGGATCTTGAAATCGGATGTTATTTCGCATGGCGGAGGAATGCACTCCTCAATACGAGGGGGCACTACCGGTTTACTCTTGGTCAGTCGAGAATATTACAAGCTTTTTCTTTTAGGGGAACCGATTTAGAGGTCTTAGCCATTATAATGCGGAATTTCAAGAAAGTGGATAATGTTGATAATGAAGTAAGAGCTAGTAGAATAAGAGAAAGAATTCGGAGAAATTGAAAGAACTAATGAGGTTTTGAGAACAATATGAGAATAAAGTTTGTAAGATTGTGAAGTTTCTCTATTTATAGAGGTCATGTAAGCGTGCTGAGGAAGCCAAAAGGCAGCCGTCAGTCGCCTCCAATTAATGACTTTGGGAGCCGCATGAAAAGCAACCTTTCAGTCACTTCAACCGCTGACGTCACGAGATTGACATTAGGATTAAGGCGTTAGAGATCAATTCATTTTTTATTGACCTATTTCGAGTTCGAGCAAGGTGTTTGCTCGACTATAAATCCCAAGGGCTACCCAAGTTTGAAAACTTTCTCACTCGGGGACTACAAAAAGTCATAAGGGCTAACTTTATTTCATGTTCGAGCAAATGCTCGACTACTAAGCCCAAGGGATACCCGAGTTTGAGAAGTTTCTCACTCAGGGACTACAAAAAAGCTTAAGGGATAACTTTATTTTAAATTCGAGACCTTGCTCTCACCTAACTCGGACTTGGGAATCCCGATGTTCCGAGTTCGCGTCACATCAATTCAAGCTCAGCTCGAGGATTAACAAGAAACTTAAGGGGTATTATATTGATCGATTAAAAACCTAAGAGTTTGTTATGTCCCGAGTCCGGCATTGGGACTTTTTTTTTAAGCAAATCCACTAGGCAGGTGCCTAGGGCTAGTTTTATTAATAATAAAAAGCAAAAAGAACCACATAGGAAGAGTACAAATAAGGGGGACAATAGCACCAGTAGTGTTGCCTCTGTGCCTTGGCTATATAATCACTCCTCTGCGCCTCACAATGCCCTTATGGCAGCCTCATGTAGAGGAATCATGGTGTAGCTGCCGACAAAGTCTCATGAGGGCATATAATCTCATAGCCATTTGTATATCTTTCCAAAGGCATATGACTAGAGCAACACAATTGGGCTAAACCTTACCTTACTAATCCTATTGAGGCAAAGAGAAAGCCTCACCTACTAACAAGCATGTAAAAAGAATGAACTAGCTAGCACTAAATATTCTATGATCATCATAGAGTTTATGACATACTCTATGATGATATTATATAATACTATTCTAATGTGATGGTAGAATAAGAATATGTAGAAATAACAGTGATGCCCTCTCTTCTCTAATTTTGTGAAGTCTTTAACTTGTAGACGCTTGTCTTCATCCTCTACCTTCTTCAAAATGTCTTCAAATTTCATGCTTTCTTCTTTGAACGAGTGGACTTTGTTGACGTAGTTGGATAAACCTATTTTTGTTTGGCAACTCTCATTGGAGGTCGCCTTACAATTGCCTCTTCATTCACTCTGTCGTCCCAGCGTTTGTCCCTTGTGTGAGACTTCTTGTTTTGTCCATTATGCATTGGTGATAAATCACCTTTCCTTGCTGCCTCTGCCCAGCATTGTTGTAGCATTGCATCTTCCTCACCTTCTTCATAAACATCTCTCCCCAAATTTACAGGTTTCGGTATGTCTTGAGCAATATCTTGAGACACCAAAGTATTTCTATCCTCTTTATTGACCAAGACTGTGTTGCTTTGCTTTTTGTTACTGGTTCTAGTCACCCTTCCAGTGCTAGCAACATGAGGTGAGTTTAGAGGTTTTAAGGATGTGGAACTTACCAAAGCATCGAGCAATTTTCTGTCCTCCAACGAGATAGCTGGTACCTTTGCTTCCTGTTGCTGTTGTCCATCAGTTACAATCAACTGCTGCTGCCCAGATTCAGCATTAATACCAGCTGATGCCGTTGGATTATGCTGCTGCTGCTGCCCAGATTGTATTGCTACTGCCTCTCCCATCGACCTAGCTTTGGTTGTGTTTGTTTCTCCATGTTGCTGCCTAGAGTTGGGGATAAAATCAGTAGCTTTAGCATTAAGCTTGCTACTGGATCCAAGCTTGGAGGAGCTTTCAATTCTTGTAAAAGCTGGTGAGCCTACTGTCTCCTCATCACCACTACATCTCTCACCTTCATCGGAAGAATCCTCCACAAAATCAACCCCCAAATCTTCTTCACCATCATATTCACGTTGATTATCCCATAGCTTTGAATTGATTACCATCTCCCTCACATTTGCTTTAATAACCATATTGTTGTTTCCTGTAGATAGTATCATCTGTCCATGATCACCACCATGATCACCACAAGACTCAAACGATTGTGATGGTACTTCAAAGACGGATGTGTTCAATGTAACCAATGGTTGATTAACCATATTATTGACCATCATTGCATTCTGGGATTCCCTAATAATTTGTTCCACATGAGGGCTTGAGAATTTCAGTGTTGGAATATTTGAGCTATGTGCTTTCTTGCCCAGATTTTTCTCCACCAGTTTATTCTTTTAGGCATTTGGTCGAGCAGCACTTTCCTTAGCAAAATTCTTATTGTCCTGCCTTTCCTTGTCGCTGTTGAGGCATAGTACCAACTCCTTGGATAACACATTATCACGTAGATCAGTTGTATCACCTCCAACATCCCTATCATCTGCAAGAATTTCGAAGGAATTTGTGTTGGTCACAATGTTAGTGTCATTTTGACGAACACCTTGAGTCTGTTTTTTTGGTGAGAGCCCGTTCTTTGTAGGAGATTTTCTGGGGGTTACCACGTTCCAATCTTCTTTCTCATTGTTCCTATCACCTCCCTTATCATCCCCAGCTAACTTCCCAATTCTATTTTCCAGTTCTATGCCCATATACCCAGGTTTTTCAATCCCTGAAGTTTGGGCAATATTTGTTCTGTCAGTAATTTTGCCTGTATTAGCAGCCTTATCTCCTGTAGGAGTTCCTTCTACTAGAGTCACAACTCCTTCACGACCTTGCCTCTTAAAGAATTGATCATCACCAGCTATGACCTCATCTACATTACTTACTTGTTCAGCTGCTTCAATACAATCGATTTTAGAGCCTGTAACAGCTGCAACACGATCTGCAGCACCCTTTGACACTGTACCAGATGACAAAATAGCTGTTGCACTAGCCAGCTTGTCATAAGCTTGCACAATTGGATTCACCACGTTGGAGATCCTAGCTAAAGCTATTCTAGCAGGCACATCTCGAGAGGGTGGAAGTGGACCCTTATCAACCTTTGAGACATCACCTTCAGTGTTATCTATATCTACTTGATTAATTACCATCTTATTGTTTTCATTCACAATATGTTTCCCTCCTTCGATTTGTGAAACCTGCTGCTCAATCAACCTTGTTTTTGCTGCTTCATCTTCTAGTTGCCCAGCTCTTTTTGCATTAAAAAAATCCCTGGCATCAACTTGTAATTTATCCAATTTGCCCAGTGATAACTGTGATTTTAACACGTTTTATGCCCATACTTGCCTATGCCTTATGTATGAATTGTCATGAAATAGACTCAGAATGCTTACAAAGTGCGCTTGATTGCAGGTTTGAGCGACAAGATGACGAAAGTCAAAACCAGCTCGAAACGGAGTGAAACCTGCTCAAGCATCAAAAATCATTGAAGTAGGGACAGGAGGACCTAGCGCGGACCGCACTGATTTGTTGCGCGGCCGTGCTAGGAGATTCGGAGAGCACCCATTTCAGGAGTCTCCAAGCGCGGTCAGCGCTCATTTCTACGCGGTCAGCGCTGGTGTCTATGCGGTCGCGCTTCAATGTTGTGCGGTCCGCGCTCATTAGCCTGTGCGGCCGCGCTACTTCTTTGTGCGGTCCGCGTCCCCAGTTCCAGAAGTGAATGATAGAAGGCCAAAACCCCTACGCGGCCGCGCTGCATTTATGCGCGGTCCGCCCAGCCCCGCAGGGGTATTTTTGTCCGATTTTTCTGGCATAGTATAAATAGAATATTTTATTATTTCTAGGTTAAGTTTTTAGACATCAAATAGCATCAGCACTCGTGAGATTCAAGTTTTAGCCTATTTTGGGCATTTTAACCTTGTTTTAACGTGAATTCGTGTAGATTAACTTCCTAGTTAATTATTATGTTGATTTTATCTACTTCTTCTTTAATTTTTGTTGCCATTATGTCTAGCTAAACCCATTAGCTAGGGTTGTGGCTCAACCCTAGTGTGGGTAATTAATGGGTGTGATTGTTTAGTGCTTGAATGATGTTGGGTGTTTGATATTTGGGTTGATTTTATGTTTTAACTAGGATTTTGTGGTTGCAAACACTAAGTCTAGCTTAGTGAGTCTTGACTCTTCTTGAGAAAGAGTGTCTATGACTCCAAAGTTAACCCAACAAGGAATTGGGATGGACCCATGAGAATGGTAGTCCCAATTAACGGGTAAGACCTCGAGAGAGTGATTACCCAACTTGAACCCTAAGTTGCTTGGTTTGTTAGCCTACCCAATTGGTCTCGAGAGAGTCAATTGGGCAAAATCACTCTTTCTACCGAGAGGTGTGAGAGTGAATGCTATCGTGCAACGGTTATATCATAAGCCCCATAATCATCATTCTCGTATTAGGAATCTCGACCCGTTAGTTGACCACCTAGGTAAATGCCACGACCCTAGTGTCTTTCTCTATCTTGCATACAACCTAGAGTCACTATCTTAGCATAATTTAGTTATAATTAGTAGTTGTTAAATTGTAGTTGATAATCACAAAAACCCAAAAATGATAGAAGATCAATTAGAAGCAAACACGCAATTCTAGGCTAAACAAATATCCAACTCCCTTTCTAGCTCCCTGTGGAAATTGACCCCGATACCACTATTGGGTAAAAGTATTAGCGCCCACTCTTCCTAAGGTTGAGTCCGCTGCGACCTAATCACTTTTCTCTCACACCTCTCGGTAGAAAGAGTGAATGCTATCGTGCAACGGTTATATCATAAGCCCCATAATCATCATTCTCGTATTAGGAATCTCGACCCGTTAGTTGACCACCTAGGTAAATGCCACGACCCTAGTGTCTTTCTCTATCTTGCATACAACCTAGAGTTACTATCTTAGCATAATTAGTTAAATTAGTAGTTAGTTAATGTAGTGATATACAAAACCCAAAATGATAGAAGATCAATTAGAAGCAAACACGCAATTCTAGGCTAAACAAATATCCAACTCCCTTTCTAGCTCCCTGTGGAAATTGACCCCTATACCACTATTGGGTAAAAGTATTAGCGCCCACTCTTCCTAAGGTTGAGTCCGCTGCGACCTAATCACCTTTTGGCACCCCTCAACTGGTGCAGTTGTTGTTGTAATCTCCTCTAAACCTTCTTCTTTCAACTGTCGACATGTTTTATCACTATGCCCTTGATGCTTGCAATATGTGTAATATTTTGGAAGATTTTCATACACAACTTCCTGGTACTGCACTATAGTTTTACCTGTAACTCTATCAACGATCAAAGTTTTAACCTTCTTAGGATGTTTTTCCAGAAGATCAAGAATAACCTTCACTCTAGCAGCACTAGGCCTAGTTCTATCCTGAGTTGCCTTGTCCACAGCAAGAGGTTTACCCACAGCTGATGCAATAGACATCAAGGACCTCTTAGCAAAGAAATTGGGCGGCAGACCTAGGAACAAAATCCACACCACTGCCATGGATGTTTCCTCTTTACGGTTGAATCCTAACGTCCATGGGAAGGTTCTGAAAAAGAATTTATCACCTTTTGCCTTGACATATCCAGTTGATCTTGATAAACACTAAACACAATCATTGTATAGATCAAATCTAACTAAAATATGACAAAATTCCAGCAGTCCTATGTTACAATGACCTTGAATATCGAATTGCGACGAGAAAACTTTTCTAAACTCTTGAAGATCAAGTTTCCCGTATGAAAACTTCATGATAATAGCCTGATGCAATCCTTCCTCTCTTGTGAATTGATTAATCTCATCCATTGAGAATTCTATCATTGGTTCACCATGCACGATTGTCACAGGAAGCAACTCGACTTTGGATAAATTTGCAGCAGCTTGTTTTGGACGTAGCTGATCTGCAAAACTTTGGTTTGGATTATTGTTTACTGTTGTTTCATTAGCTCGTTGAATCTGCTCTCCCACAGCCAAAGGCTGGGGAGAGATCGCGGCAGCCATGGCTGCCCTAATTCAAGAAAATCGTCAATCCTAGAGAGAGAAAGAAAAGAGAAGGGAGAACGCGGTTTTCTGAATTGTGATTTTAGTTAAACGGTAGTCCGGCATTGGTACTAGTCGTTAATGTTATACAATTTTTTCACAAGTAAAGACAGAATGAAATTCAACACGAGCCAAAGGGGAGAGAAAGGGATCCTTTATATTTCCAAAAAATGATTACAAAATATAACTACAACGCCCATGAAGGGTACTTACACGGGAACAAAGAAGCAAAAAACAAAAGCCAACAACCTAATCTACTTTTAAGGCCACATCCTCGAAAGCGACATCTTCGGGAGCCTCCTTCCCGGGGGACCCATTTTGATCTTTGGAAATATCTATGTGCCCGAAGGGATTGGGGGCAGAGGCCCTCGATGAATGTAACTATATTTCCAGTAGCGGGGATTGAGCATTCCGTTGAGATTTTGGGCCATTATCCATTAAAAAACAGAAGCAAAAGAAAGACTAGAAGGGAACACAAGGAGATGTAGCCTGGCCATCCATCGCAAGAAAAACCAAAAGGGTTGCAAGATGCACGAGCAACGGTCCAAGAATATTCATCCTTGGGACGTTGTGCCGATGTGGGATGCAAAAGTTAGTAGATGGTAGTACCACCTCATTCCATGGAAAGCAAAAGGAATGAAGTGTCACACCAGGTTGAAGTTTAGAGAGTTGAGCAGCAGGGTGAAGTTCGCATATTTCCCGATGCGGGGAGGACTCTACGCCCTTCTTTCGTTGTTTCGATCGAAGCTTTGGAAAGAGGAGCCTTGGCGTAACTAGTAAAGTTGCTGCCATGCGACCTTATGATCGCATGCTCGAACCATGGAAATAGATGATTAGAGAAGGAAGCAAAGAAAAGAAAGAATCAGAGTGAAATGAAGATGAAATGTATACAGTTCTTTGTTCAACAGAGTAGCCTCGTATTTATAGAAAGGCGACGGCAGTTCGGCGACGCTAATGACCGACCAACACTGGCACGCATTTAATGTTCTGGGGAAAAGCGTCGACGCGACGTTTACGGTCAATTCAAGCACCCACATCACGGGCATGATGTCATCATGAGAAGCTCGGGAGAATCGAGGTGTAAATCGTTTCTTATCATCTTATTCTAAGAAACGCGAGGACTATCTGTATACGGTCAAAATCGTGTGCCTCCGATTTATAGGCTCGAGTCGAGGTGAGATCGAGTTTGAGACCGAGTGACCTGACTTGAGCTCGAAGACAGAGTGCGACGCCCGGAGATAGGAGTGCGGGGAATACCGGAGCCAAGTGAGCCCGACCCCAATATAGTACCGTTATGGATTTGTACCAAAACGAGCTGGATTCCTGCCACGTCCCCAAAGTCATGGCGCAAATCCCGGAATAGGATTGTACAATTCCATACTAGGCGGTTACACAGCTATATCAAGCATATTCCCTAATGTAAATAGAAATATTCCTTATTTAGGGTTCCCCTATTATATAAAGGGGACCCCAATCATTTGTAACAGCCATCTGAGCACTAAGAATAGAATATACTCTACCTTTTGCGCCTGCTTTTCATCAGCATTGTCCTTTAGCTCTATTGTTCTTACTTTGCTTTTATACTTGTTCTTATTATACCAAGCCTACCTCGAGGTCCCTGTGCTCGAGGTCACTGTTGTTGAGTAACATTGGTTTGATTCACCTTTCTCTTTCATTTTTACTTCATATTTCTTGATTATTAATTGGTATTGAATTAAATCACGTATCTTTAAAACCACAAATCAAATTTAATTGTTACTCGTATTTTTTGAGGTAAAAACCTAATATTCACTGATACTGTAAATTATTTTTCGTATAATTGTTGCAATTTAAGATTTAGTTGAAGGTTACGTGTCTCATTTTGTAAGTTACTAATTCCATATTTTCATTGTTTATATAGATAGTTACGTTCAATAATTTTAAGATAATTTCATAGTGCAAAATATTTTACTGTACTCTTTAATATTATATAACTTCAATCCATAGACCTAATACTGGATTCATTGAACGAATAAGTGTAAGGAGGAAACGAAGAGAGTCCATAGACGTCGACGAATTTGTTTTGACTTTGGCATCCACCAAAAAAAAAAAGAAAGAAAAAAGACCTTCCTATTTAACATTTTTATCTTTGGAATTTTAAGTCCATGACTATGGAGTGACATTAACCATATATTAGTAATAAAATAAAATCATTTTAGTTACTAACAAAGTTACAGTTTTGGACATACATAAGACATTCATATCTTGAATTGTGTGAAAAACAAAGACTCGCTTTGTTTCTATACGGAAAGGAAAAACTCTGAAATGCTAAGAGTTTCAAAGATGAGCATGCACTTGCATGTGTAGCCACATGTTTTAGCCCCAACATCATCCATTCTCAGCTGATAAAACTTTTGTACATCTCAGAATCTGATTGCTTTCTTGGATTTTTTGGGATTTAGATGATTACTATGTTCTTGAATTGTGTACATTATATTTAAAAAATAATGTGTATTATTGTGTTTTTGATTAGAGTCCTTCTTCTTCTTCCAAAGTCTCCATCAAACGGTAGCACTAGAAGACATGAGTTTTAATGAGAGTTGCAGAGTGATCCCCACACAAAAGAGAAACAAATCTGAAGGCTAGAAATGAACTTATATGGTAATTTGAATGCATCGAACCCACAAAAACTCTGCACCTTTTGCTTCTTTTCTTGTCTTGAAAAAATAAGAAAGCAAAAGCTACTCTAATATATATAGTATCTATTATCTTAAAATGTTCTTTTTTTTCTACATATGTCGATAATTTCAGCAACCCATATGCGAATACTGGTTATTCTCGACCTTCATCTTCTCGAACTTACTTTACAAAGGTGAACAGGAAAAGCATCCAGAATGTTTAAATGAATTTTGTCCTGCTTAATTGTAAAGATGGACCACATATATATCCTTCTTTAGAATTAGTACCTTGAGTTTGTATGTGCGGTATATATTACCTTGTCATTGTCCTTTAACAAGTTTTACTTTTATACAGTTTATTATGTAACACTAAAATTTTTATATTATCATATTACTTAAAAGATAACTACATATACTGTCTATTAAAGTCGAAATTAGTAATTTGATATTTAACTAAGCAAGTAATTAACCTACACTAAAACGTTAAAATGCGTAACTAGTGTCTAAGAAAGTCTTTATGTTGTTGATGTTTATAAGTTAAATTCTAAAAGATCGTCTTTTCCATCAGTCAATCGCAAATCATAAAGGAAAAAGGATAGCACTTGAGGAATTTTTTTTAATTAGGTAGTGCTTCAACTTTGTTTGCTTATTATTAGCTCCCTCCGTATATGGTAATTATCGAAATGTCAACCAAACTAAGAGTTAAGGGAAAAAAAAAGGTGATCGAATATTCATACTTTGACTTCCATTTTATACACTGGATACTCCGATCCGTAAAATATCTTCATATTACAAAATTACAGAAAAGAGAGGGAGAGATAGAGATTAAAGATCTTTTTGTGCACAAATATTTTGCATGTGGAGTAACGTACTCTATCAAGCTTTGGTTAAGATTCAGTGGTGTAAATTGAGAGAGGTTCGGAACAAAAGAATAAAAAAGTACGTCATTATATGACAAACTTAGACTTGCCCTAAATTGAAGGGAATCCACGGTATACATGAGAAAGTTGGACATGTCTTAATCATGAATGACAAGAGTGATATGATTAAAGGATCTTCTCTGGTTTAGCAATTGGTTCCCTGTATCCCAACTATAAGTAACTATTATTTAGGACTAATTTAATTTTAAGATCTTTTATCAAGCTTTTCTTTTTCTTGATTCCTTTGGAACTAAAGGTCCGAAAGTAGACCCTAGAATTTAATTTGTTTACATGTTATACGTTGAGTTAGACAATTATGGGTAAGAAATGTTCGCTTGAAATTTCCCTAGCAGTTTTTTATCTGCTTAGACCGTCAATATAATGTCAAAATCGGCTTGGATATTCCTCTCTTAACATTAGTAAAAGCATGCCAGATATGATTGAGCAGAACAATATTTTACCATTTTAATTGATTCTGTTGAATATTTGATTTGTCTTCTCACCAAGGTCCTAGCATTGGTTAAGACAATATGGCGTAGCTAAAACACAACTTGCAACGGAGATGAAGATTACCTTTCAATTTAAGAAATAATCTTTTTCTTGTGTGTGTGTGTCTGTGACCATTTCATTATTCTTGTGGTAAATGGTGTAAGTTATATTTTTGAATTTCATAAATTCGAAGCTAAAATTTTCCACAACAAAAAAGTGGCTGTACTTTTTCAATTTTCACGGTGGAATGAAAATAAATAGTATTTTTGTTTGCCCAAGTGAAGGTTAGTTTTAAAGATTGACAAAGGAAGCTCAGGCATGAACCAGGTCCATCCCTTGTGGTGCATAGAAAAGGGCAGATTCGAGCATGTGGGGTACACGTTAAGGAGATAAGCTTAACTTGGTGTATTTAGTATCTCCTGATCGGAAAGGTTGCATAGTTAACAAGGAGAAGGACTCCTCACTCAAAGCGAACACTGTCCAAGATTGGGAAGGAGTTAGAAGTTGAGATCAACTAGAACTCTTCCACCAAGGAAGAGTAGCATTAGAACTCCAGTTATTCTCTTCATCTACTAACTCTATAAATTGCAAGATGTTCTCACTTTACAGGTTAATGCACAAACGCAGAAGTTAAACGTGAATTGAGATCAAAATAACAAAACTTTTTGCAAGCAGCTCGTGTGTGATTCAAGTGTGCAACCTGAAGCTACTTGAACCAGATAGAAGAACTAGTTCCAAGTGTATGTCTTTTATTCTAGTTCAATTGTAGTAAGTGTTTTCATATTGTACCTTTCAGCTTTATCTAGAGGCAATTGTAATAGGTACTCGGAGTATTTAAGTTAGGGTTAACTTGAGGTTATCGCAACAGTTAGAGGCTGTTTGCTACACCAAGATTAGAGTTAATCCTAGGTTTACAAAAGTGTTTTGTAAATGCAGTTTTTGGCTCAGTGATTTAGTGAAGAGTTTGGGAAAATCCTACTAGCAAGAAGGTCGTGGTTTTTTCACCTTTTGAGCCAGGTGTTTTCCATGTAAAATACTTGTGTTCTTTACTTTCCGCATTTACTATTTCTGCAATAGTAGGTTAAGGAACACTTAGAAGAACCAGGTCCTTCCATAATTAGTTTAAGCGAAAAATTGGANACCCCTCCCCCCCCCCGTGTGGTATTGAAGTACAAAACATCAATTGGAATCAGAGCGGGTTATCCTTGAAGAGGCTAAAATCATAGAAACAGATCAAGATGAGCGCACCACCTGGAAACTGGGAAGGGCAATCCACTGCTAGGCCTCCACTCTATAGTGGCCAATACTACTCTTCGTGGAAACACAGGATAAGAGATCACATCATTGGAGAAGGCTATGAGCTATGGGACATTGTCACTGATGGTCCCCTGGCTACCATGATGAAGAATGCTGAAGAAGTAGATGTGCCAAAAACGAGAGTTGACTGCAATGTTGAGGACTTGAGGAAATGGGAGAAGAATGCTAAGGCCAAGAAATGGCTTGTGTGTGGACTTGGTCCAGAAGAGTAGAGTAGAATTCAAAGTTGTACCACTGCTAAGGAAATTTTGGACACTTTGCAAGTGGCTCATGAAGGAACACCTCAAGTAAAGAGGTCCAGAGGAACACTGCTGTATTCTCAATATGAGAATTTTACCATGAAGGAAGGGGAAACCATCCAGGAGATGTATACAAGGTTCACCACACTGACAAATGAACTTAAGTCTCTTGGAAGGGTTATTCTTGAAGAAGACAAAGTTGAGAAGATTTTGACAAGGGTTCTTCCAGTCTCTTGGGAAAGAAAAATCACTTCTATTCAGGAATCAAAGAACATTGCCACTCTTAAGTTGGATGAGCTAATTGGAAATATCACTACCTATGAACTTAGAAGGAAAACCATAAAGATGGATGTACCCAAGAAGGAAAGGAGCCTAGCACTCAGAATCACTGAAGGTGCTGTCTAGAGGAGGATGAAATGGCCATGATCACAAAGGACTTCAAGAAGTACCTAATGAGAGGAAAGGGTCCTTCCAGAAATGGAAACTACAGTAAACCAAGGGTTCCTGAAAAGCAAACCAATGAGGGATGTTACAAGTGTGGGAAGACTGATCACCACATCAAAAACTGCCCTCAATAGGAAATTGAATGGAAGAAGGAAAGAGATGAACGCAGAAATAGGAAGAACGAACAGGTTCATCCCAAGAAGAACAAAGGATCAACAAAGGCTATAGTTGCTGCCTGGGGAGAAAGCACAGATGACGACTCAGATGATAAAGATGGAGATGAACAAGCACTTATGGCCATTGGAGAATCTGATGAGGAATCTGAGGTAAGTGTAATTCATCTAAAAGACAAGATTAAATTTTTGTCTAAAGAAAGGCTATCTGAGTTACTCCTGGATTCATTGATGAATCGGAGGATCTAAACAATGAAAAGGAACATTTTTCTAAGAAGTGTGTGATTTTGAAAGCTAAGTACAAAAATCTGGAACTTAGGGCTAATGAAAGTGATAGTAAAAATGCTGAGTTAAAGAACCAGGTTCTTGAACTTGACACTACGGTCCTAGAACTTAGATTTGAAAATCTAAAACTGAAATTAGGAACAGGTAAAAAGAAAAATGATCACACACAACTCACTTTAGAAGAAAACCTAGGAAAAATGAAAGATGAGTTGTACAAAAGAGATGAACAGATAAGAGTACTAAAGGAGGATCTAAGCAAGGTCAAGCACGAGCTAAATAGAACCTGTAAATGGAGTAGGTCCTCTGATGCACTTTCATGGATACAAGAACACCATAGTAGCAATAAGAGAGGACTTGGCTACGAGACCCTTACACCTAAGTGGGATCCCAAAAGGCAAGTAAATCACACTTCCTGAGAACAAAATTTGCACACACTGTGGTAAGACTGGTCACTACAAAAGTGAATGTACTGCAAAAGAAAGGGCTAGTCAAAAGAATAAAATATTTGTTCAAGGGAAAAATAGGCTGCCAGGATGGGCCAAAAAGAATCTAATTCACCCTTTTGCCTACATAAAGGGTCCCAAACTAGTTTGGGTTCCTAAGACTAACCCTTGATTTCCTTTTGCAGGTCCAAGTGAAGGGGAGCAGCCAAATATGGTACATGGATAATAG
Organism: Nicotiana attenuata; assembly: GCF_001879085.1. NCBI lineage: Eukaryota > Viridiplantae > Streptophyta > Magnoliopsida > Solanales > Solanaceae > Nicotiana > Nicotiana attenuata. The sequence goes on along the minus strand of NW_017670776.1, from coordinate 261,872 downwards.
CTGCTCAAAGCACATGACAGGAAGCAAGAACCAGTTCCTTTCACTTGAGGACCTCAAATGAGGAAATGTCTCCTTTGGAAATGGAAAGAAAGGTGAGATCATTGGGGTTGGAAAGGTAGGTAAGACAGACTCCCACTCTATTGAGAATGTCTACTTGATAGATGGCTTGAAATACAGTCTAATCAGTGTATCACAACTGTGTGACAGAGGTAACTTGGTAGCATTAACCTCTACCAAATGTTTTGTAATAAATCTTACCACTGACAAGATTGTTTTGCAGGAAAAAAGAGTAAACAATATTTACATTGTAGATATGTCCGTACACTCATAAAATGAACTCACTTGCTTAAGTGTGTTGGACAATGATCCCCTCCTGTGGCACGAGAGACTTGGACATGTAAGTCTAAGTCAACTCAATAAATTAGTCTCCAAGGACCTAGTGATCGAACTGCCTAACATCATGTTTAAGAAAGACAAAGTTTGTGAGGCTTGTGCAAGGGGGAAACAGGTAAGATCCTCTTTTAGATGCAAGAAAGTGGTAAGCACTACCAAAAAAGATATGTGATGGTGCTTGTTGATGATTACTCTAGGTTTACCTAGACATTGTTTTGAACATCTAAAGATGAAGAATTTGACATGTTTACTTCTTTTGTTAGAAAACTCAGAAACAAATAGGTAATAAACTTGCATCAGTTAGGTCTGATCATAGAAGTGAAATTTGAAAATGCTAAATTTGCTGAATTTTGTGATGTGCATGGCATAGATCATAAACTTTCTACTCCTAGGACTCCACAACAAAATGGAGTAGTTGAAAGAAAGAATAGGACACTTGAAGATATGGCTAGGACTATGCTTCTTTCTAGTAAACTGCCCCATAGTTTCTGGGTAGAAGCTGTAAATACTGCATGCTACATCATCAATAGGTGCATGATAATAACTCTTGTAGAGAAGACTCCATATGAGTTACTTAAAGGGAGAAAACCAAATATATCCCATCTTAGGGCATTTGGATGTAAGTGCTTTATGAAAAACAATGGTAAAAACTCCCTAGGTAAGTTTGATCCCAGAAATGATGAGGGAGTATTTTTGGGATATTCTTCACATAGTAAAGCTTGTATACAACAAAAGAAATATGTGTGTAGAAGAAGGTGTACATGTGGTTTTTGATGAAACTAACATTCTTTCTGAGAGACAGGAACATGAAGATGGTGCAATTGGGCTGGTAAGAAGTTTAAATGGAATCACAGCCCACGCTGAAGCTGCACTAGAAGAAGGAACAGGTGATGGAACAGGTTCTTCTATACAGGGAAACCTGACAGGGGGAACTATACAAAGTGGAACTGAATCTAATACCTCGATGGGACCTTTCCATGAGCCTGTTCCTCAGCAACAAAACATTAGAAAAACATCAAGAGGAAACCAGTTGGTTGTGGAACCTTACAAGTACCAAAGTTCTCATCCCATTGAGAACATAATTACTGATCCAACCTCTGGAATTAAAACTAGATCTTTATTAAAGAATCTTTGTGCTTTTGATGCTTTCTTATCTCTTATTGAACCTAAAAATATTGTTGAGGCTTTGCAGGATGCAGACAGGATAAATGCAATGCAAGATGAACTCAACCAGTTTGAAAGGAGTCAAGTTTGGCATATGGTTCCAAGACCCAAGGACATATTAGTAATTGGCACAAAATGGGTCTTCAGAAACAAACTTGATAAAGATGAAACTGTTAAAAGGAACAATGCAAGATTAGTGGTTCAAGGATATAGCCAAGAGGAGGGCATAGACTATGATGAGACCTTTGTCAGTTGCAAGGTTGGAAGCAATAAGACTCCTCATAGCCTTTGCTGCTTACATGGAATTTACTCTTCACCAGATGGACGTCAAGAGTGCCTTCCATAATGGCTATTTAAAGGAAGAAGTATTTGTCAAGCAACCTCCATGGTTTGAAAGCAAGGAGTGTCCAGATTATGTGTACAAACTTGATAAAGCACTATATGGGCTCAAGCAGGCTCCTAGAGCATGGTATGAAAGATTATCAAAGTTCCTGCTTGAGCATGGCTACAAGAGAGGTAAAATCAATAACACTTTATTCTTGAAGGAAAAGTAAAGACCTTCTAGTAGTACATATATATGTTGATGACATAATCTTTGGAGCAACTACTAATAAATTAAGTAAGGAATTTGCTAAACTAATGGGAAGTGAATTTGAAATGAGTATGATGGGTGAGCTTAATTTCTTTATAGGCTTACAAATTTAAACAAAACTCGAATGGAACTATGTTCCATCAGCAGAAATATGTGAAAGAGTTGCTTAAAAGATTAAAGATGGAAGAATCAAAAGAAATCGATACTCCTATAGCAACAGCCACAAAATTGGATATAGATGAACCTGGTTCATCTGTTGATCAGAAGTTGTATAGGGGAATGATTGGTTCTCTTTTGTATCTTACTGCTAGCAGACCTGACATTGTTTCAGTGTAGGTCTTTGTGCTCGATTTCAGGCAAATTCAAAGGAGTCCCACTTGACTGCTGTCAAGAGAATATTGAGATACTTGAAAGGCACCACTGACCTTTGCCTATGGTATCCAAAAGGTAGTAATTTTAACCTAGTGGGATATGCTGACGCTGATTATGCAGGTTTCCTTGTGGATAGGAAGAGCACCTTAGGTATGGCACACTTCCTTAGTTCATGTCTTGCGTCATGGGCTACCAAAAAGCAAAATTTAGTGGCCTTATCTACTGCTGAAGCTGAGTATGTTGCTGCTGCTTCATGTTGTGCTCAATTGTTATGGATCAAACAACTATTATTGGACTTTGAATTGATGTTGGTTGCATCCCTATTTTTTTTATAACACTAGTGTCATTAGTATGACAAAGAACCTATCATTATAAGAGAACTAAGCACATAGATGTTAGGCACCATTTTTTTAGGGACAGCTATGAGAAAGGCTTGATCACTGTGGAGTTTTATGCTACTGATAAGCAAATTGCTGACATCTTCACAAAAGCCTTAAGTAGAAATCACTTTGATAGGAACAGGTTGGAATTAGGGATGATTAAGATCACCTAAAAGGACCAGTTCAATGTCACGAAAAAAATTGAAAAAAAAAATATTTTTTTGTTAAAAAATCTGTAAAATGTGCATATACTTAGACTAATTTTTGCTCTGTCGCATACTTTCAATAGTATACTCTTATGCCATGTGTTAAAATGATTCATTAATCTAATGTTATTTTCTCTATTTTTGCAAATTTACACTTATACAAGAGACTTATCAGTGAAAAACTTGGTTCATCAGGATAACAAGGTATGTTTTCTACACTCTACATAATTTGAAATAATGATATTTGAATCCTGAGCAGAGTCCTACCTAAGTCCAAATTTCTCTTAAAACAATCCAATAAATTTGAACAAGTTCCATTCAAAAGAGTCCTAACCAAATTAAATCACCTAGATCCTAGGGAAGACTCCACCGTCTATTCAACCTGAAATTTCAGTCCGATTAGACTTCTAAATGAAAGATGAATCCTGCTATTACCCATTAATTATCCACTCCTTTTAAATTGATCATCGTCATCTCTGCCTTCTCTTCGTTATTCTCAAATCATCAAAATTTCTCTCCATCTTCCAAAATTCAATCTACCTTTCTTCTTTCTTCTAAGAACCAAGCACAAATTGACTAACCCCTCTAATAACATTGGTACTCCCCCTCCAAACTCCTCATCTTCAACCACTCCTCAGCCTAAGAAAAGAAGAGTTAAGATGCTTGCTCGCAAGAAAGTTGCTGGGAAGGAATTATCAAAGAAATTGAATGCACAATTAAAAGCTAGCCAAGCCCAAGAACCCCAGAACTCTGATGACTCCTTCAAGTCTGCTACTAAGGGGGAAGAAACTGGGTCTTCTGATATTGAACAGGTAAATTCTGGAACAAATACTACTAATGAGGTTATTTCTATGGTAGTTGAAAATATGGAAAATAGGTTTACTTTGGTTGGATCTGTGGTGGATGTAGAAACTACGGAGTCCAGAAAGAGAGGTGGTAAAAATAAAGAGGAAAAAGAAAAAAAGAGTGAGGGTGTTCGACGTGAAGAAAGGGGAATGGGGAAAAGAGTGGTTGATTCTTCACCCACTTCTGCTAAAGGTAAAATGGCTATTTGTGGAGCAGAATCAGATAAAGTAGAGGAAAGTGTCAAAAAACAGTGGGGGAGTGGGTCTAGCGAAGCCGCTGAAGGGATGGTTAACCTTGGGCAAAAAGTAGATGAACCTGGTTCATCAGTTGAAGAAACCCTCGCAGACCTATTGAAGAAAGTAGGTGACAGCTACAACCCAAAGAAAACTTCTATGGCTAAGACCCTGGCACAATTAGGGATAACAAGAAAAGGAAGGCTGCTCCTTTTGACACTATTGAAATTCCTCCCATAAGAGGAAGAGCCACAAGAATTCAACTGAAGCAGAATGAGGAAGTGATACAGAAAGCATTACAAGAAAGCAAAAAGAAACGGATGGACAAATGGGAAGAAGAAAGTGGGAGAGCATGTTGAGGATGTTGATGTGGATGAGATGGACCTGATCTATCAAGATGAAAATGCTGAAGTGGAGGTTCAGACTCCTAAGCCCAAGAAAGCCAAGACTTCCACTAAGAAGTCTACTCCTATGTCGAAGTCTGTTGAACCATCCACCCTGGCAAAAAGGACCAGGTCTACCATGAAAACCAAACAAGTAAAAATTGCTAAAGAAGAGGAATGGAATGGAGAAGGGGAAGATGAATCAGACAGTGAAAAGGACAAGATGACCAAGTTTGGCAAAAGAACTATTCTGAAGGGTAGACTCCTCAGGGATTTGGAGGAGGAAGGAGTGGTGCTGCTATTGGAAAAATTGGAACTGCAAGGCTGGAAGGACCTGGTCCTTCAGATGGATGGCAGGTTGGCCAGGAGTGAAGTTGTTGAATTTATGGAAAATGATGCAGTGAAGGATGAACGGGTTATGAGCTTGGTGAAAGGGGTGCAAATCTCTTTCAATGTGAAGGAGTTGGATGAAATTCTAGGTGTACCTACTGAGGGGTACAATGACTACACAAAGATTAAGTGGCCAAGCCTAGAAAACCTTCCTACTGCCCTTGCTATTACCAGAAAGTTCAGTGATAATGAGGAGGATCTGGAGCCCAAGGTTGTGAACAAGAGTGAGATGAAGCCATCAAACAAAGTGTTGTTCGATTTTTTCATCAAATGTGTTCTGCCAAGGCAGGAAGGGAGGCACATTGCAAACTTCATGGACTTGGTACTTTGGAGTGTTTGGATAGTGGGAGGCAGATTAATTGCCCTGGATTTATAATCCAGCTTCTTGATAGGGTTATCAATGGCACCAAGTCTCATGTCATTCCCTATGGCTTCATTCTCACAGCTGTGCTTGCATATTTTAAGGTGCCTCTAAAGAAGTGGGAAGTGGCTACAAGCAAAGATCACTTTGGGGCGAAAACTCTGATTGCTTGTGACTATGAGGTTCTTGCCACCCCTAATGAACCCGGTTCATCCAAGAAGGCACCAGTCAATAGCAAGGTCAGATCCTTGGTGCAGGAGAGTGAGGCAAAGGAGGCTGAGATAGCAAGCTGAAGACAAGGTTGGTTGAGGTAGAATCTAAGAGAGATGCTCTCAGAACTGAACTTGCAAGGGAAAAGGAGAAGAATGATGGAATTCTTCAAGACATGCTGAAACTTCTCCAAGCCAATAACCCGGCGCCTAGTTCTTCCAAGCCTTAACTTCCTAGCCTAGTCTAGTTCCTTTAGTGACCCAGTTTGGGATGTTTTTCTGTTTGCTCATGTTTTCGGTATTTTTATTTCCTTTTATGCTTTGTGGAAGAATCATATCACCTATCAATGAAATCTGCTGGTTTTTACTTTAACTATTTGTTTATATTTCTTTGATGGTTGAAATTCTTAGCTTGATCGATGATGATTAATCCATGATTGCATTTGGGATAGCCCTAGTGGCCATGAGTAAGTTTTACAATCTGGGTTTTGCACATTTTTATGCAAATTTTCAATGATGACAAAAAGGGGAAAAAGGTTGTGCTTTAAACAAGTGATGTTTAGCTTTGAACAGTGATGTTTATAACCTAATGAACTTGGTCCTTGATGATAAGTGATAACAAGGAAAAATGTTTCTAACATTGTGTTGATGTTGAGCTAAGTTGAAACAGGGCCTAAGCTTATGAAAAAGCACAGAGTTTGTCTATCATCAAAAAGGGGAAATTTGTTGGCCCAAGTGAAAGTTACTTTTGAAGATTGACAAAGGAAGCTCAGGCATGACCCAGGTCCATCCCTTGTGGTGCATAGAAACGGGCAAATTCGAGCATGCGGGATGCACGTGAAGGAGATAAACTTAACTTGGTGTATTTAATATCTCCTAATCAAAAAGGTTGCATAATTAATTGGAGAAGGACTCGTTACTCAAAGAGAACAATGTCCAAGATAGGGAAGGAGTTAGAAGTTGAGATCAACTAGAACTCTTCCACCAAGGAATAGTAGCATTAGAACTCTAATTATTCTCTTCATCTACTAACTCTATAAATTGCAGGATGTTCTCACTTTACAGGTTAATGCACAAACGTAGAAGTTAAACGTGAATTGAGAGCAAAATAGCAAGGCTTTTTGCAAGCAGTTCGTGTGTGATTCAAGTGTGCAAACCTGAAGCTACTTGAACCAGATAGAAGAACCAGTTCCAAGTGTCTGTCTTTTATTCTAGTTCAATTGTTGTAGGTTTTCATATTGTACCTTTCAGCTTTATCTAGAGGCAATTGTAGTAGGTATATACTCAGAGTATTCAAGTTAGAGTTAACTTGAGGTTGTCGCAACAGTTAGAGGTTGTTTGCTACAACGGGATTAGAGTTAATCCTAGGTTTACAAATGTGTTTTGTAAATGCAGTTTTTGGCTCAGTGATTTAGTGAAGAGTTGGGAAAATCCTACTAGGAAGTAGGTCGTGTTTTTTTCACCTTTTGAGCCAGGTGTTTTCCACGTAAAATACTTGTGTTCTTTACTTTCCGCATTTACTATTTCTGCAATAGTAGGTTAAGGAACACTTAGAAGAACCAAGTCCTTCTATAATCAGTTTAAGCGAAAAATTGGACACCACACAAATCAACCCCCCCCCCCCCAATGTGGTATTGAAGTATAAAACATCAATATTACTACCATTCTATATCTTTCATCAAAAACATAGGCGCTTTTAGCAACATTCTCTACTTCAGGCAAATACTTCCATTTGTAGCTATGGAATTCTTGAATACGCAGCAAAATATAGGGTGTGTTTGGTATGAAGGAAAATATTTTTCATTGAAAATATTTTTCATTGAAAATGTTTTCATGGAAGATGAATGGTTTTATCATTTATTTTCCCTTGTTTGGATGGTGAGTGAAAAGCTATTTCCGGAAAATATTTTCTAGTATTTGATTAGAGAGCAGAAAATATAATTTTATGCTACTCTCCTCACACCCCTTCCCCAAGTCCCCATATTTCCTTGAAATAAAAGAAAATACTTTTTCTACATCATGAAAAGAAAATATTCATTTTGTTGGAATGAAAATAATTTTGTTTTTACATCATGAAAAGAAAATATTTTTTTGTTGAAATGAAAGAGAATACTTTTTCTATGAAAAGAAAGTACTTTTTTGTTGAAATTAATAAAAAAAAAAAACTTTTTATATCATGTAAAACAAAATAGTTATTTGTTGAAATGCAAAAAAAAAAAAATCTATCTATAACATGAAAAGAAAGTACTATTAATAATATTTTTATTTAGGATGGAGTGGCGGGGTTGGGATGGGGTTGGGGTTGGGTTGGTGGGTGTGGGGGTGTAGGGGTGGGTTGGTGGGAATGGGAAATATGGTTGGGAAGGTTGAGAAGGAGTTTTGGAAAATGTTTTCATTCTTTTGATAGGAAATATTTTCCTCCAATTGGAGGAAAATAAGTTCATTAGGAAAATATTTTTCAAACCATTTAAGTCCCCAAACATGAGAAAATTGGAAACATTTTCCAAAAAATATTTTCCTTCATACCAAACACACCCATAAATACAATTGCCATGAGCTGAAATTTGGTTATAATGGTTACTGTTAATTCTAGCTAGCTTTTGGAGTAGAGTTAGGCTCAATATTTATTTTTTTATCATGATATCAAAGCCAAACTCATTCCAATTCTTAGTTTACCCGATGTTAAATCCGTATATTATGTTGTCCACACTCCAATTGGTAGGTCCGGTATAACCTAGTTTTTGGGATTTAATTAGACCCAAAGTCAATTACTTATCGGTTGAACGTAAAGTAGTTACAAATTTGAATTTCCGTAGCAATAAGTATTCATTCTTACCCACGAAACATGCAAATTTTGTAGCTTGTAACTTTTAGCTGCGCCACAACATGCTACAGGAAAAGTCATCGTGGTTAAAGTGTTTTATGTATTCGTATAATTTAATATGTTATGATACGTTACCTGTTTGATTTTTGAGATTATTAACTCTATTTATCATGAGCTATTTAATAATAATTGTACTCGCATTAGCCACATTATAAACAACATCACAGCTCATTTTGTACGTACAAGGACAAAGAGAGAACTAATATGTAACATTAATCAACGAGCTCTTTTTTTTTTTCCAGTGGATTCAAACTAGAAAAAACATGATAAAGATAAAAGGGGGTCTTCCCCTAGGCTTGGCAAGAAAGGGTAGCTGCTTCCTCCTCAATTATTCTTAGCATGTGGTGGACTGCACCTGCTATGTCATCTGCTGAGTTTAGTTGGCAACCTTCTTCCACCTGCCATTTTTTTTGTTTAAAATAATAATACGAGGGTTCCTTTCAATTTCATAGAAAATAGTATTCAGTTTTTGAAATATTTCCTAATCACAAGTACTAAGCTAGCGTTTGGCCATGGATCCCAAATTTATTTTGAAAAATCTGATTTGGGTGAAGTTTGGTTTGAAGATGAAAATGTGTTTGGACATACGATTTCAAAACATATTTTTCAACTTTATTTTGGGAAAACATGTATATAATTCCCAAGTTTTGGAAATTTGGCCCAAATTCAGCTTATTAGCTGAATTTGAGATTTCAAATATGTGATTTGAGTTTTGGCCAAAATGTGGGTCAAATTTATGGCCAAACATGGGATTTGAAAATAAATTTCAAATTAAATTTGGAAAAATGTACGGCCAAACAGGGGCTAAAAGACAAGTATGACTTTACTAGCTAAGAAACGCCATACAAGAATTGCAAAGAAACACCCATCATTACCTTCTGAAATTAGTATACCTTTTTAAATACCCTACAAAAAATAAGTTGATATGTGACGATCTATGGCTCATATTTTCATGCGTAAAGTATATCCCTGTGCTATTGTGTAAAGTAGATTCTTGCAAGCTGTGGTCATTTTCTTTCAGAAAATTTCATGTAAAAGAAAAGAAAAGAGAAAAAGGAAATGACTGTTACCTTAGCACTGATAGAATAGAGAACCAATGGATCTAAGGTGGTGACATTGAGGTGTAGTACACTAAGGTACAATGACTGAAAGGCAGCTACCAATTTGGAGAGCTGTCGAAATCTTCTTCTTGAGAGGATTCTAACGTTTGCATGAGTTTCAATGAGAGTCACTTCTATGTCTGCAATTGCTGCCTTGCTCTTTGATGTGTATTTGTTTGGTAACTGACAACATGTGTACTGTGGATATGAGAAAAACTGAGCAAATGGTGTCGGAAAATACTTGCCGGCAACGGTTGGTCCCTCACCATCTCCACCACCTTGTTGTAATTGTACAAATTTTTGAGCTTCTAGAGATTGTACAATGTGTTCCAATTCTTTTACAAATTCAATTGCGCCACCAACTATTGAGGCCTGATCACCCTGAACCACATAATATTTGTTATCTTTCAATTCTAAATAAATTGAAGTCCAATTTATAAATCTAGCTATATATATTTGCTTCTTTTAAGTTCGTCTAGAATGATTTTCTTAGGAAGAGAAAATTGAGATGATGATGTGAAGATTAAGATAAGACATGCACATATTTTGTCTTTTTGAAAATTAATATCTATAAGATATTCTTATAATTAATGAGGATATATATTAATCAAAGGTGATGCGTATGTTACTACATTAATAAATTCACAAAAATGATTGGATTTCAAGTTGTTATCCAATTATTTTCAACCTCTTTTTCATCGAATCCTCGACATAACTTTTTCCTGTTTGTACCTAAAAGGAAAAAAGAAATAAACAATAAAAGAAAAACATAAAGCCCACACCAACCCACAAAAAAGAAGAAAGAAAGAAAAAGCTTTTGAGGTACTGTAATAGAGGGACCAAGGCTAATTTGCAGATATAGGGCTCATAATTCGAGGATGAATGAAGAGAATAGGGCTATGTTAGTGCAGTCATTTCAAACGAAGCAAAAACTTTATACTGCTAATTAGCAGAATAGAAAACAGTGTACAAACAGATTCAAAAAGGTTTTACCATGATGCAAAATAAAGTAGTCCGTAGTAAAAAGTCATAGTAGTAATTCTTACGTAAATTAAAATTTAAAAATTGTGAGTAGTGAATAAGAAAGAAAGAAATAGTAGTAATAGTACACATATACCCTTTGAACATAAGATTCAGGCATGAGTGAACGTAAAACAGCAAGATGTTCATTCATCTGTTTCCTCCGATTTCTCTCAACAGCAATGTGAGTCATTCTCTGATTCTCAGCTTCCTCTTTATTCTTACAAACTTTAGGTCTCCTTCTCCTCTTTTTCCGGCCGCCGCCGCCGCCGCCTTGCGCCACCGACAAATTCTTCTCCCTACGGGTGGGGGTGGTGGTAGTAGTAGTTTCGGGCACGGAGGCAGTGGAATACTGTTGCTCATGATGACCACAAAAATGTTGAGATAAGCCATTTTGATGGTCCAAAAGTAAGGTAGCATTTTCAGAAGTAGAGGGGTCAAGATTGTTGCTGGTAAAAGGGGTGGCAGAGATGATGAAGTTAACAAGTTCATTCGAACAAAGTGCTTCTAAAGCCATTCTTCTTTTCAATATTTTTATCTCTTGTGTTTGCTTTGTAAAAGGGTTTTAATTTGTAGTATGTCTTTTTGAGTACCCCGATGAACCCCTTGACTTGTTTCTTGTAATCTATTTGTATGGAGTAAAAGACTTCAATTATTTTATACTAGTGACAATACCCCCACTGTTCTTGAACTAGCATGTGCAAGAGAGAGACAGATTTTAGCTGATTCTTTTTTTTTTTCATCCTTCATTTTTTCTATTACTTCTTTAACTACTCTTAAAATTAAGGGAACTATCTTTGGCAATTTAATTGGAGAAATTATACACATTCAAGATACATGATTAAACGAAACACAAAGCAAATATGCATCCTTGGATAAAATTACACAAGTTTTATATTGTTTCCTCGTTAAAGATGTGAAGATTCTCCTACCCCCCCCCCCCCCCCCCCTCAATCTTTTCATAGTATATATATTATGACAAGCGCTTTCCAAAATTATTATCTCACTTAAATTCTTCTCAAACAAAATTTCCAATATACTTTTTTGGCTTCAATTTTATTTAAATCCTAATAATAATGATAAATCTTACGGACTCCCATTTACTAACAGAATCTCGTTTATAAGAATTTTAACCCAAGTAGACCAGATGTTTCGTTTTCTCCATCTTTTCTTTGTTAATAATTATTGCCTCTCTCTCACACACAAAAACACACATACAGAATACATACATATAGAAGTCATATAAATATTTTCATAGAAAATGTCAAAACATAGTGCCAGAGTGTCTGCAAAGGAAGGGGGTCCAAGGTTGAGGGGACCCAGGATCTAGATTGAGATCCATATGAATAAAAACAATACCACAAGCTGTGCAAAAGCTACCCTTTCACGTTCTTACTTTATTTTTTAGCTTTTCTTTTTTTTCCCTTCGAGAATTGGAATGACTGGCTCCCTTTCACCGCTATCTCTAGCTCTCTCCTCTGCTTTCTACGCACTAATCCAATTCCCCAGATGATACACGTATATCTCCCTCTCTGAGCTCTGCTTTTTTTTTTTTGACGTCTTTAATTAATTTAAAAATATTGCCTACCTCCTAATACAAGAAGAGCTAATGTATATAATATAAATAGATGGGTAAAATACTGATTCCCATTTATTAAACATCTCCTCTCATGCTTTAATTTCGATGGGAAATGTCATTTTTCCATTAACCTATACGTGAAATGCTTAGAGTTTTATCCCTTTTTTTTTTATAATGGTTTTCCCTATGGCATAAGGTTAGGGTTAGTCTAAAACTGGAGGGATTCTTTTTTGGGGTGGGGGTGGGGAGAGGCGCAAAAGGAGTCTCTAGTGTTAGTTTTAGGGTCTGAAACGAACTTCATAGAAATAGTAGGGTTAAGCTTAAAAATTAGCAGAAATTACAATTAGTTTTCTTAGGTAGTTTGGTATGATGGATAAGCAAAAATAATCCTGGATAAAAATTTAGTACCATCTTATTCCTTGTTTGATTACTAATTTTGGAATATTATCCCAAGATTAAAAATAGTATTGGGATAAACTTATACAACAAAATTGACAATTCCAAGATTAATACAACATATATTAAACAATCAATAAAAATAATACCAGTATAACTGATCCTAATATAACTAATTTCAGCATAACTTGTTTTCGAACCAAACAACCGTCGATGGTCACGGAAACAACTTGTAGAAATTGATGTATGGCTTTCACTATCTAAAGGCAGCTACAACAGTGCTACAAAAAGAAAAATCAGTTTATAACTATATATATCCATATTGACCCTTGTTCTTTTTTGTAAAAAAATATTTAGCACTGAAAATTGTTCAAACACACACATGCATAAGTGTATTTTCTTTTATAAAAAATGACATTTTCAAATGATCTCTGCAAAAGAACCAAATATATATTCAGCAACTAGAAATTAAGGTGTGCGGAATGATTTAACAAAATTAGGGTGTATAATTCATTTTTATAAACTATAAGGGAGTAGCATGAATTCCAGCAAACTACGAAACAATATAATACTGCATGTCCCAGATTAACCCATGAATTTCTGATTGATAGGAAATAGTCAACAGGATAGAGATTGCATGAATCAGCTCTCCGGGAACCATAATATATAGCAGTATATTTTTTAAATATAACGGCGGATATTATCCGAAGAAGATAACAAGAGTTTCTGTCTCGGGCACAGAGATGAATCTCTTTTAAAATAGTACTAGTATTAGTGCTCGCACGATACACGGACATAATTCATGTCAAACAATATTTGGATTATATTAATTATGTGCAAATATTCTTAAAATTAAACCTTCTATATAGAAATTATAAATAATTATTTAATATATTAATTAAGAAGCATCGCATGAAACCATTTTCAAATCTCATAGTGAATAATATGTTTTCTTTTTCTATATCCGTAAGAACCCAACCTCATAATTTTGAAACTTATATTATATTTTACGGTCAATATTAAGGAATACTAAACATGTAACGTTGTGATCTGATTTGTTTGAGTACATTAAATTATATTATTTTAACAAAATTCTTACTACCACTTTATTTTTTTATCTCAAGTTCAAATAGTCTTATCCTTCTACGTTGTTAGACAGAATTTTTTTCTCTTTATTGTTCATTGCTTATTGTTTTTGCATTATTTATTATTGTAATTTGATTTTTTATTAGCTTATAAATTGACTTAATGTCTTGCTTATTACCCTTTTAATAATTATTAATAGATATAAAAAAATTATTCTTGAAATTTAATGTTTTTTTACACTATTATCCTCTTACTCGGATCTCTTTCATCATTTAAATCTATTAATAATATGTTTGAGTATTATTTGATAATTTTATTTATTATTTTTAATAGATTTAAAAATAAAAATATCCTCGCACTATCTCTATTTTCCTCTTTATACATTCTCTTCCTTACTAAGAAATTTTAATTAGCTTTTTACATAAATATTTTACCTATACTAAAAATAATATCTTATTTTATTTTAAAAAATATAACTTTAAATTAGTCTAAAAATTACTCCATCTGCTTCAATTTAGATGGCACATTTCTCTTATCGACAATCAATTTGACTAAATTTTGAAGCTAAATTAAATTAGTTCAAGTTAGTATTTTAAAATTAAACTTTAGATATACAAAACTACACGAAAAGTACTATAAGTTATAATTTTTCTCATGTCAATATGGTAACAAAATATATTTAAAATGTCGGTCAAACTTCATGCAATTTGAATCTTGATAGGCGAAATGGGTCATCTGAATTGAAATAAAGGGAAAAATACATAGGTTTTTTTATAATGTTTCAAATCTATTGAATTTTATAGTAATTTTTTGTATTATGTGCATTTATTTTGTATTTTCTTTTAGTTTCAAGATACAAATTTGGATTTTGATTTTCATTAGTGAAATTACCTACATGAGATATTTATTTATTATATCTAAAATTTTAATTTAGTATCAATTTGTAGTTTCTTTATCTAGCAAAACTATTTTGTGGTCATATCCGTATTTTGAGCGTACCCATCATAACTTTAAGATCTTTCTAATCTCAAGTTCAAAGAGAATTTTTCTTTTATTTTCGATATAAATTTTTTTGAATTTTAATTAGTTTTCTTACTTTTGCTATAATGTTATCTAATATGTAATATTATCACGTTTTGATATGATCTTTTTTAACTTTTCACTTTATTTAATATTTTTATCCGCTACTATTTTTAATATAATATAGATAAATATGTAATTTTTATATTAAATTAGATAAATTTTTATTTTTATAAATATTGATTGAAATTCTTATATTATTGAAACTTATCAATAATATTTTTAAGTATTGTATATTTACTTTATTTTATTTTCGAAAGTAATTCTTAGTAGAAATATCCTCACATTATCTCTAATTTATTTTATTATTCAATATTTTTAATTTTTTTCTTTATTTGTTAGACTTTAGTTATGTGTCCTTATATACATGCATGTCTTTTGTTATCATACTTAAACAAAACTTTCTCATCTCAAATTTATCCTTTTTCTTTTGCATGATGAAATTTTTGATTTTTTTTCTCTATATGTTCCTTAGTTTTAGCCTAATATTAAGCTTGACTACCCTATATATAT